>NC_069501.1:1167875213-1168037713 GCF_027579735.1 Bombina bombina | reverse complement strand
CATCAGCTGGGTCACCACATTGACAGCACTGAACTGCAGACAGATATTGACAGAGAAGTGGGATAAACGTGAAAGGTACATTAAATTGCAATCATACTTACCCTCTTAGATATCCTGTCATGTTCCATGTGTTACTTGCAGTTGCCGCCACAGAGGAGTGCTCTCTATAGTCCAGCCCCAACATGTCACATGCATATACTGAGCTTTCAATCCCAGGATTAGTCTTGGGTGAAGTGCTGGTGGTTTATCATTTTTTGCTACCCATTAGATTTTGTGCAGTATACTTTGGTAGCAAAATCTAATGGGGTAGCAAAAATAATAGAACACTGGCTGCTGCAATCTGTACTCTCCTCCTCCCTTTACCTCCCTGTGTGTTTTACGGCCCCACTGGCAGAGAATAGTGGTATGTGTGCTAAAACCTCAGCGCTGCTGTGGATTATTTAGAATATTTGACAGTATGCATAATAATTTAAAATAATTTTTATTAATATTTTTCAATATTTTATATTTAATATTTCAATAACGCGCAATGAAGATAACAATTCTTCATGTGCACTAATCTGACCATGCTAGTCCTAAATTGCAAACCTTGATATGCGTTTTTATTATTAAGTAAATGTTTCTATATATATCTGATACTGTTAATGTAAAATAGGAATAGATATACAGGTATAGGTATATATAGATACATATAGAAATATGTATTTACAATAAAAAGTACATTATCCTGTTAGGTAAGAACATTGGAATGTGAAATATGTACAGTACATATACAGTAAAACTCATAAATACTTAAATACAGTTGTACACATATCTATACATATATATATACATATACAGTATATATATATATATATATATATGCACATACACATATTAAGATGTGTATGTATACATATATATATATATATATATATATATATATATATATATATATACATATATGTTAAAGCCCTTTGCAGCCCCTCTTTTTTAAACACCTTAGGCAATTTATCTTTGAGCCCATTTTTTTAAACTAATTTCTATCAGACACTGCTCATATGAGTGTAACTGTACTTCTACATGTATTTATGTTGCGTTTAATGCGAGTTCTGAAGTCACACTAACCTGATGCACATTAAATTAGATTACGCTCAAGCGAACACGTTTACTTTAAACTCGTAAAACATGAGCTATTTCCATTGCATACAAAATGCAGAGAAATACCCCATATCGCTTGTGCGCAACAGTTAGTACACCACTTGCAATCTAGCTCTTAACCAGAAATTAAAATATACCTAAGAAGGATTTCAAGACTATTTATTTATATATATATAATTTTCCAGTCCATGGTGTTTCGATGCCCAACTGGCATCTTTATCAAATGTTATCCAGCTTTTAGATCAGAAACACCACCGACATGATGTCCCAAAGGAAGTCATTATGTCGGTGGTATCTATCTAAGAACTGGGGAACATTTGATAAAGATGCCAGTTGGGCTTTGAAACGTCATGAACTTTCCCTTATTTTAACCTCATGTATTGAATAAAAGTAATTTTTTATCTTTTGAAACCCAGCGTGCCGTCTTTACTTTAAAATTATACTATTGGAAACAGACTGTTGCAACCTTTTTGCTGCAAATTAAGTTGGATTTTAGGAGTGCAGATCCTATTGGAACTTTATATATATATACAGTATATATATATATATATATATATATACATATATATATATATATATATATATATATATATAAACCCGTCTGGGGTTGCTGTGTTCCTTGTTCAAAGAGGAATTGCCTGGTATTTCGGCGCTGGACTGACCATTATAGGCGGGATCAGACTGATATACTACAGGAAAGTTCTACTCTGTGAAAAGCATTACTGGACTAAAAGAAGTTGCTAGTGTCCAAGATAATTCAGCACCAGTGTAGTGTGCTTACTGCCAGGCCTCACACCAAAGACCCATAACATATATAGAAAAACAGAGGCAGCAGCACCACTTGAAATAGTCTCCAAATTTATTGGAAGTGCAACAAAATTAAAACAACAACGTTTCGGACACAATAGTCCTTAATCATGCATAATTAAAGACTTCCAATAAATTTGGAGACTATTTCAAGTGGTGCTGCTGCCTCTGTTTTTCTGTTTCTCTAAAAGAAGTTGCACCCAGGTGGTAAATCGCCATAGAACAGGCTAACAATGATATTGAGCTGGTTCTTCATTCCTGTGAGTGCACTTCTCTCTGTATGTATTTAGTCTCCCTATGGTAAAAAGGGGCAACCAGACATGGACTCCTTGCTCAGTGTGCTTAGAGGAATATAGCTACACCTCACTGACAAGGCCTAATAAAGGCTGAAACGATCGTCTGTGGTTGCTGTGTTCCTTGTTCAGAGAGGAATTGTCTGGTATTTTGGCACTGGACTGACCGTAATAGGCGGGATCAGACTGATATACTACAGGACAGTTCTACTCTGTGAAAAGCATTACTGGGCTAAAAGAAGCTGCACCCAGGTGGTAATTTTTAAATCGCCATAGAACAGGCTAACAATGGTATTGAGCTGGTTGTTCGTTCATGTGAGTGCACTTCTCTCTGTGTATATATATATATATATATATATATATATAAAAACTAGCACTCATCATAAAAAAGTAACAGAACTTTCAGTTTGTTTCATACACGCAAAGAATGAAATAAATTAGAATTGAAGTAAAATCATTACAGAAAATAATAACAATGCACTCAGCATGAGAAAAACTATGTATTCCACATCAATAAGAGTGTTACAGTAATATGTTCTGATGTATTGCTGCACAGGACTTTTAAACATAGAAACAAGTTATACATTCAAAGAGAAATTAATTTCTGCTAGTTTGTATATTGAGTTTTGTTTGACGCTTCCAACTGAGAAACAATGGACTGTAATTAGCTCTAAAGAAAACCATCTTGCACATTTTCTTGAGCTTTTATTTATGCTCACTAACGCCTAGATTTAGAGTTTGGCGTTAGCCGTCAAAAGCAGCTTTAAGGGGTCCTAACGCTGCTTTTTACCGCCCGCTGGTATTTAGAGTAAGACAGGAAAGGGTCTACCGCTCACTTTCATTCCGTGACTCGAGGCTACCGCAGATCCCCTTACGTCAATTGCGTATCCTATCTTTTCAATGGGATTTGCCTAACACTGGTATTTCGAGTCTTGGAAGAAGTGAGCGGTAGACCCTCTACCGACAAGACTCCTACCGCCAAAAAAAGTCAGTAGTTAAGAGCTTTAAGGGCTAACACCGGAACATAAAGCTCTTAACTACTGTGCTATGAAGTACACTAACACCCATAAACTACCTATTTACCCCTAAACCAAGGCCCCCCAACATCGCAAACCCTCTAATAAAAAATTTAAACCCCTAATCTGCCGACCAGACACCGCCGCCACCTACATTATAGCTATGAACCCCTAATCTGCCCCCCCAACGTCGCCGCTATCTAACTATCCGATCAGCCAATAGAATGCAAGCTCAATCTGATTGGCTGATTGGATCAGCCAATCCGATTGAACTTGAATCTGATTGGCTGATTCAATCAGCCAATCAGATTTTTCCTACCTTAATTCCGATTGGCTGATAGAATCCTATCAGCCAATTGGAATTGAAGGGACGCCATCTTGGATGACGTCACTTAAAGGTACCGTCATTGTTTACGAAGACTCCGGATGAAGAGGACTGCTCCGTGTCGACTCCTTGGAAGATGGCTCCGCTCCGGATGGATGAAGATTGAAGATGCCGCCTGGAGGAAGACTTCTACCGGATGAAGGAAGTCTTCTGCGCACCTTGGATGAAGATTTCGGCCCGGTTGGGTGAAGATGACTCAAGGTAGGGAGATCTTCAGGGGGTTAGTGTTAGGTTTTTAAGGGGGGTTTGGGTGGGTTAGAGTAGGGGTATGTGGGTGGTGGTTTTTAATGTTGGGGGGGGTTGTATTTTTTTTTACAGGTGAAAGAGCTGATTACTTTGGGGCAAAGCCCCGCAAAAAGCACTTTTAAGGGCTGGTAAAAGAGATGATTACTTTTGTAATTTAGAATAGGGTAGGGCATTTTATTATTTTGGGGGGCTTTTTTATTTTATTAGGAGGCTTAGATTAGGTGTAATTAGTTTAAACTTCTTGTAATTTTTTTTTAATTTCTGTAATTTAGTGTTTGGTATTATAGATTAGTTTATTTAATTGTATTTTAGTTTAGCAAATTGTAGTTAATTTATTTAATTAATTTAATGATAGTGTAGTGTTAGGTGTATTTTTAACTTAGGTTAGGATTTATTTTACAGGTAATTTTGTACTTATTTTAACTAGGTAGCTATTAAATAGTTATTAACTATTTAATAGCTATTGTACATAGATAAAATAAATACAAAGTTGCCTGTAAAATAAATATAAATCCTAAAATAGCTACAATGTAACTATTAGTTATATTGTAGCTATATTAGGGTTTATTTTATAGGTAAGTATTTAGTTTTAAATAGGAATAATTTATTTAATTATAGTAAATTTATTTTGTTTAATTAAAATTATATTTAATTTATGGTTAGGGTTAGACTTAGGTTTAGGGGTTAATAACTTTATTATAGTGGCGGCGACGTTGCGGGCGGGAGATTAGGGGTTAATAATTGTAGGTAGGTGGCGGCGATGTTAGGGACGGCAGATTAGGGGTTAATACAATTTATTATAGTGTTTGCGAGGCGGGAGTGTGGCAGTTTAGGGGTTAATACATTTATTATAGTGGCGGCAAGGTTCGGTCGGCAGATTAGGGGTTAATAAGTGTAGGTAGGTGGCGGCGACGTTGGGGGGGTGGCAGATTAGGGGGTAATAATATATTATGTAGGTGTTGGCGATGTTAGGGGCAGCAGATTAGGGGTTCATAGGGATAACGTAGGTGGCGGCGGTGTCCGGAGCGGCAGATTAGGGGTTAATAGTATAATGCAGGTGTCAGCGATAGCGGGGGCAGCAGATTAGGGGTTAATAAGTGTAAGGTTAGGGGTGTTTAGACTCGGGGTTCATGTTAGGGTGTTAGGTGTAGACTTAGAGAGTGTTTCCCCATAGGAAACAAATGGGCTGCGTTAGGAGCTGAACGCTGCTTTTTTGTAGGTGTTAGGTTTTCAGCCAGCTCAGCCCCATTGTTTCCTATGGAGATATCGTGCACTAGCACGTTTTTCTAGCTTACCGCTACCGTACGCAGCGCTGGTATTGAGGGTTGAAGTGGAGCTAAGTTATGCTCTACGCTCCCTTTTTTGAAGCTAACACAGCCATTCAGACAACTCTAAATACCAGCGTTGTCTTAAGGGTGCGCTGGAAAAAAGCAGCGTTAGCACCGCGGGTCTTTACCGACAAAACTCTAAATCTAGGCCTAAGACTTTTATTTATATTATTTGCTTCAGGCACATCATATTCTCCTAGATAATAAAACAATATTAAACAGATTAAAATTTGATATATCTTCATTCCTTAATTTAGATATTGATATAAAAACATGGATATAAATGAGATATGGTTTGCCCCAAGTATAAGAAAGTAAACCATTTATTTAGATCCAATATATGTCTATATATTCTTATGTTGCATATGCCTTTTTAATTTAATTTATTGACTTTAAAGGGACAGTCTACACGTACGTTTTTATTATTTCAAAAGATAGATAATCCCTTTTGTTTCAATGATTCCCTAAATTTGCATAACCAACATTGTTATATGAATACACTTTTTACCTCTGTGATTACCTTGTATCTAAGCCTCTTCAAACAGCCCACTTATCTCAGTTATTTTTACAGCCTTGCAAATTAGCCAGGAGTGAGCACAATACTATCTATATGACACACATGAAATAGCACTGTTTAACTGTGAGAAACTGTCAAAATGCACAGAGATAAGAGGCTATCTTCAACGGTTTAGAAGCTTGCCGATGTGTTGCTTTCAACAAAGAATACCAAGAAAACAAAACAAATTTGATGATAAAAGTAAATTGGAAAGTTGTTTAAAATGGCATGTCCCATCTGAGTGATGAAAGTTTAATTTTGGCTAGACTGTCCCTTTTAACACATTTACATTAATATACTGATAAAATCCTTATATTGTCTATTCTCATTTATTTTGGTTTATTTTTGGCTAGAGAGTAAAATTTGCATTGCAAAATAAAGTCCATAGTTTGCTTGGAATTAGAAATACAAGAAATGTATGTTTATTTCAAATTAATTTTATATTAACCATTCTGCTTCCAAACCGAAGCTAGGTCTTTGCATTTTATGGTATCTGATCATCCCTCCAATAATTGTTTTTGTGTAATAGCATTCGACTAGATTACGAGTTTTGCGGTAAGCTGAAAAAGCAGCGTTAACAGGTCCTAGCGCTGTTTTTTTCACTACCGCTGGTATTACGAGTCTTGCAGGTTTAGGGGCCCCGTACACTGTTTTGGTCTTACCGCAAACCGACTTACGTAAAGTTTGTAAACCCTTTTTTTATGGGATTTCCAGAGCGCCGGTATTATGAGTTTGTCCTGGGAGGCCAAAAAGTGAGCAGTACACCCTCTACCTCCAAGATTCCTAACGCATTCTAGTAGTGCTAAAAAGTACACTAACAACCATAAATAGACATGTGCGTTTCGTTCTGAATTTAAATTCGGACGAATTCGTCAAATTCAGAGATTCGGATCGATTCAAATTTCCGAATTACCGTAGCACTGAATCTAACCAATAAATCCCAATTAGTTCGAATTTATTCGTAACATTCGGATGGCCATGGACTAATCACAATTACACTAGTATTGTACTGTATATTAGGTTATATCACTCTGCTATGGGTTACACCTAGTGATGTCGCGAATAGTTCGAAAGGCAAATAGTTCCCGGCGAACATAGCATGTTTGCATTCACCACGGCGGGCGAACATATGCGATGTTTGATCCGCCCCCTATTTGTCATCATTGAGTAAACTTTGACCCTGTACCTCACAGTCAGAAGACACATTACAGCCAATCAGCAGCAGACCCTCCCTCCCAGACCCTGCCACCTCCTGGACAGCATCCATTTTAGATTCATTTGGAAGTTGCATTCTTAGTGAGAGGAGGGACAGTGTAGCTGCTGCTGATTTAATAGGGAAATCGATAGCTAGGCTAGTGTATTCAGTGTCCACTACAGTCCTGAAGGACTCATCTGATCTCTGCTGTAAGGACAGCACCCCAAAAAGCCCTTTTTAGGGCTAGAACATCAGTCTGCTTTTTTTATTTCCCTGTGTAATCTAATTGCAATTGCCTGCCTGCGTGTCATGATCCGGTGTACATGCGCTCAGGAAACAGACCCTCGGGGCAGTGGTAGGGATTTGAAGACACCGACCCATGACCCGGGAAAGAGTATCCTGGACGTGGATAGATGATATTCTGTGATTCATATTTGCTAGAAGTTATTGTAGAAGAAATGGAGAGTGCAACATTTGTATACAATATATTCTGACTTCACTGTGACTTATAATTAGTTAATAGAAGTAGCTGCAGGATTCAATGAGAGAAAAATATAGCAATGTGGAATGTTCAGACTTCAGAGTAAACTGGTAGAAGATTGACACTTAGATGCAAACTAAGGTTTGTTGCAGGTTCACAGTACATAATATTATATAAAGCTGTATGTCAGAGTTAAGCACAGCTGCACAGGTATTTAGACAAGCTGCAAGTTTAGGCATTAATTACTGTTTGTGCATATATATGCAAACTTGGTTTGTTGCAGGTTCACAGTACATAATATTACGTAAAGCTGTATATCAGTATAATCAGAGCAGCACAAGTGATAGACAAGTTACAAGTCTCAGGCATTAATTACTGTTTGATCAAACTAGGTTTGTTGCAGGTTATTTCAGCAATGACAACTAGAAGCAGAGAAATAGTTATAAAGTTCTGAGTAAGATGCTGTTGTAATTAGAGAGTGATGGTAACCAAAAGTATGCTTGATTTATAATAAAGTTCAGAGTTTGTTAAGAAGCAGTGTCCAGGAAACAGAAATGGAATTATTTGGATACTTGCGATTTGATGATTTTAAGCATTGGTAATAGAAAATGCTGTAGGTTGAAATAGTTGGTAAAATTCATGCAGGAAACAGTCACAGACCTCTGTTGTTCAGGATCACAACTTCAATGTTAATGCAAAGCACATTAGACCTGAGAAGGCTTAAAAAGAGGCTGAGGTAATCAGGTGCATGAATGATTAATCAGGCAGGCAAGCTGAATGTAAATACTTCCCAAATGCAGCAGTCAGAGAAAGAAGTCTTAAAGGGATAGTGACATTAGGCTGAGATATGTTACAGATCCCCCTCCTCAAAGGCGACCTCCGGGCGCCCAACACAATCCAAAAGGAGAGAGAACAAAAATGATATGGAGAACCGGTAGTAGGTGTATGGAGGTAGTGAGTCCAATTGGAAATCAAGAAAGGAGGGTTGGAGATCTCTTGAAAAAGTTGAATGACGAAGTAAAGGCCATGTAATTCAGGTATCAAAAGATCTTGACAATGATGAGAGCAAAACTTGAAGTCAACTTTTTTGTAGTCATCGTGAGAATGCATGAACGTAACATACAATGAGCTTCCTACCACAGAATCATCCTGAGGGTAGATAGGCGGATGTTCTTCATGATAGATGACCATGTACATAGCCAATGAAAAGGCAGCCAGTCCTAGAGATATGAATAGGCTTTCCTCAGCTTCAGAAATAGAGATGCAGCATTCTGGATTGATAACCAGATTAAGCACCTTTGGGTCAGAGATTTGAGTATTCTCAGAATTAACCTCTTGGCTGAGGATTAGATATACTCCAAAAGAAAAAGCTATAGCCACTTCTAACGCAATAGCAGGGCTTTCTTCAAAGTAGGAGATAGGAGTGTAGAGTGCAAGATTTGTCCAGTTCTTGCCATCTTCTAATGCAATATGAAATGTCTCCTTACTGGATTCAGAATCAAAAGTGTCCTCACTAAGAACAGGTATATGAATGCCCAAACCAGGGCAAGGTTCAGGAATACCCACATCTGGGCAAGGTTCAGGAATATCCTCAATAGGATCAAGTGTAGGAATGCCCATGCCAGGGCAAGGTTCAGAAGTACCCACATCTGGGCAAGGTTCAGGAATATCCTCAGTAGGATCGGGTGAAGGAATGCCCATGCCAGGGCAAGGTTCAACTATAGAGAAAGGAAAAGAACCCACTTTAGAGCCAGGAACCATACTCTCTTCTGAGCAGAGGGCAAGGCTTTCTTCAGGGTTCATAAACGAAGAATTAACAAGACCCACTTTACAGCCAAGAACCATACTCGCTTCTGAGTAGAGGGCATGGCTATCTTCAGGATCAAGTATTATTTCACCCATTTCTGGGTTAAACAAAGGAATACCCATACCAGGGTCAAAAACAGGAGAGTCCACCTTGATGTCAGGTTTAGTAGTATAATCATGGAAAACAGGAACAGGAATGGGCACAGGGGAATCTTCTTGAAGAACTTTTGTACAAGTTTCAGGTTCAAGAATGTCCACTTGCGAACTTGGTTCAAAGTTGTCCTCACAGGATTGAGTATCAGGAATTCCTGTACAGGAAACTGATGTAGTAGAAAATGTAGGTTGGTGCAAAGTATCTACCAAGGGAAACAATTTCTTAGATGCAGTAACAGAAGAATTTTGCGAAGGTGAAGTGTACTGAAATATGCCACACTCAGGTAGATGCGGAGGAATTGTGACACAAGATTCTGACTGAGAAGTTGTCTGGGGTTCAGCAGGCATACTTATTTGAGTTTGAATATCAGAGCTAAATTCTCCAGGGACTATCTCTGGTAAACTGTTAGATTGTATATCTGGAACAAAATTATCTTTTGTTTCTAGCACAGGATTTATAGACATTGAGGCAGCATGAGTGGGATGCAAGAAATCAATAGTTGGAAACAGTTTTTGTAGTTGTTGTAGAGTCTGAGAAGAGATATCTTTAGATGCTTTAAGAACAGACAGATGGTGACTAGAAACAACATCCAGCTTGGTGTTGACAGTGTCATGAGGCAAGAGAGGGTCTGGCACAACAGAAACTAAAACAGGAGATTCAGGCTGAGTTTCCTCTTTGCACTTTTGATTTTCTGTTGGCAGAAAGACTTTCCTCTTCTTCTTCTTTTTCTTAGAGAGCTTAGATAACTGATATTTCTTCCCAGTATGAGGCTTCTTCAGTTGCTGCCATTGTGGCTTGTAGTACCTTATATCAGGTTGAGAACAGAAATCCTCTTCATCACTGGATGCATAATTCTGATGTAATAAATCTTCATAGTAGTTTAGGGGACCTTTTCTCCAAACAGCAGTCTGTAAACCAGATGTCTTTTCTTCCGGCTCTGAATCTGTCCAATCTAACGATTCCATGGGAAGATCAGAAATAGGAAGATCAGTATTTCCATGAGAGGTTTCATGATGTGAGCTGTCTGTATCATCCATATTGTAAATATAACAACCAAGGATGTCATTATAGCAAATAGGTTGAGGTTTTGTCTGAGTTTGTGGCGAATTAAAGTTGCGCTCATACCAGTCTAATGCTAATTCAGCTGGATCTGTGAAGTCATCCTCCTAGTTGACATATTCAGACTCAGAATCAGTTTCACCAAAATAGAAATCACGAACATGAGGAACAGATGAAATTCTAGAAAAGTTGTTCTGTCTCTTTAAATCTTTAAAGATCTGATTTTTTTCTGCTGAATTGATGGATACAGTCTCTTCATTTTCATAGTCAGATTCAGAATCAGTTTCACCAAAATGGTAATCACGAACATGAGGAACAGATGACATTTTAGAAAAGTGTTTCTGTCTCTTTACATCTTTAAAGATCTGAATTTTTTCTGCTGAAGCTATGGTTAAATCCTCTTCATTTTCATAGTCAGATTCAGGATCAGTTTCACCAAAATGGTAACCACGAACATGAGTAGAGGACAGTCTAGAATAGGAGTACTGTGTCTTTAAATTTTTAAAAGTCTCTGTTTTTCCTTTAGGGATTGCTTGGGTCTGAGATATGTTGTAATTTTTTATTTTCCTTTGAGGGTCGGTGCATCCACTACCACTGCGGATCCCTTTTTTAGGCATTAACATTCTGTCATGATCCGGTGTACATGCGCTCAGGAAACAGACCCTCGGGGCAGTGGTAGGGATTTGAAGACACCGACCAGTGACCCGGGGAAGAGTATCCTGGACGTGGATAGATGATATTCTGTGATTCATATTTGCTAGAAGTTATTGTAGAAGAAATGGAGAGTGCAACATTTGTATACAATATATTCTGACTTCACTGTGACTTATAGTTAGTTAATAGAAGTAGCTGCAGGATTCGATGAGAGAAAAATATAGCAATGTGGAATGTTCAGACTTCAGAATAAACTGGTAGAAGATTGACACTTAGATGCAAACTAAGGTTTGTTGCAGGCTCACAGTACATAATATTATATAAAGCTGTATGTCAGAGTTAAGCACAGCTGCACAGGTATTTAGACAAGCTGCAAGTTTAGGCATTAATTACTGTTTGTGCATATATATGCAAACTTGGTTTGTTGCAGGTTCACAGTACATAATATTATGTAAAGCTGTATATCAGTATAATCAGAGCAGCACAAGTGATAGATAAGTTACAAGTCTCAGGCATTAATTACTGTTTGATCAAACTAGGTTTGTTGCAGGTTATTTCAGCAATGACAACTAGAAGCAGAGAAATAGTTATAAAGTTCTGAGTAAGATGCTGTTGTAATTAGAGAGTGATGGTAACCAAAAGTATGCTTGATTTATAATAAAGTTCAGAGTTTGTTAAGAAGCAGTGTCCAGGAAACAGAAATGGAATTATTTGGATACTTGCGATTTGATGATTTTAAGCATTGGTAATAGAAAATGCTGTAGGTTGAAATAGTTGGTAAAATTCATGCAGGAAACAGTCACAGACCTCTGTTGTTCAGGATCACAACTTCAATGTTAATGCAAAGCACATTAGACCTGAGAAGGCTTAAAAAGAGGCTGAGGTAATCAGGTGCATGAATGATTAATCAGGCAGGCAAGCTGAATGTAAATACTGCCTAAATGCAGCAGTCAGAGAAAGAAGTCTAAAAGGGATAGTGACATTAGGCTGAGATATGTTACACTGCGTGTGTGTCAGCCTCACAGCGTATACTGTGCCCACTTGCCCAGTGCAACCACTCATATCTGGTGTAACAGTAGTGTACATTTAAAAAAAACAACACTTTTTTGACTGTGAAATAATAGCAGACAGCTGCCAGTATCCAAGATGGCCGCCAATAAGGCAGATGGGGAGGGTTAGAGAGCTGTTTTGGGGGGATCAGGGAGGTTGGGGGCTAATGGGGGATACTATACCACAGCATATGTAAATATGCAAAAAAAAAAAAATGTAAAAACCTTTTATTTTAGTACTGGCAGACTTTCTGCCAGTACTTAAGATGGCAGGGACAATTGTGGGGTGGGGGAGGGAAGGGAGCTGTTTGGGAGGGATCAGGGGGTCTGATGTGTCAGGTGGGAGGCTGATCTTTACACTAAAGCTAAAATTAACCCTGCAAGCTCCCTACAAACTACCTAATTAACCCCTTCACTGCTAGCCATAATACACGTGTGATGCGCAACAGCATTTAGCGGCCTTCTAATTACCAGAAAGCAACACCAAAGTCATATATGTCTGCTATTTCTGAACAAAGGGGATCCCAGAGAAGCATTTACAACCATTTGTGCCATAATTGCACAAGCTGTTTGTAAATAATTTCAGTGAGAAACCTAAAATTGCGAAAAAATTTAAGTTTTTTTTAAATTTGATCGCATTTGGCGGTGAAATGGTGGCATTAAATATACCAAAATGGGCCTAGATCAATACTTTGGGTTGTCTACTACACTACACTTAAGCTAAAATTAACTCTACAAGCTGCCTACACGCTCCCTAATTAACCCCTTTACTGCTGGGCATAAAACACGTGTGGTGCGCACTGGCATTTAGCAGCCTTCTAATTACCAAAAAGGAATGCCAAAGCCATATAAGTCTGCTATTTCTGAATAAAGGGGATCCCAGAGAAGCATTTACAACCATTTATGCCATAATTGCATAAGTTGTTTGTAAATAATTTCTGTGAGAAACCTAAAGTTTGTGAAAAAGTGAACAATTTTTTTTTATTTGATCGCATTTGGCGGTGAAATGGTGGCATGAAATATACCAAAATGGGCCTAGATCAATACTTTGGGTTGTCTACTACACTACACTTAAGCTAAAATTAACTCTACAAGCTGCCTACATGCTCCCTAATTAACCCTTTCACTGCTGGGCATAAAACACGTGTGGTGCTCAGTGGCATTTAGCAGCCTTCTAATTACCAAAAAGCAATGCCAAAGCCATATAACTATTTAATAACTACCTAGCTAAAATAAATACAAATTTACCTGCAAATTAAAACCTAACCTAAGTTACACTAACACCTAACACTACACTACAATTAAATCAATTCCCTAAATTAAATACAATTAAATACATTAAATTAAATTAGCTAAATCACAAAAAAACACTAAATTACAGAAAAAAAACAAATTACAAGATATTTAAACTAATTACACCTAATCTAATAGCCCTATCAAAATAAAAAAAGCCCCCCCAACCTAAATTAAACTATCAATAGCCCTTAAAAGGGCCTTTTGCGGGGCATTGCCCCAAAGAAATCAGCTCTTTTACCTGTAAAAAAAAATACAAATAACCCGCTCAACAGTAAAACCCACCACCCACACAACCAACCCCCCAAATAAAAGCCTAACTAAAAAAACCTAAGCTCACAATTGCCCTGAAAAGGGCATTTGGATGGGCATTGCCCTTAAATGGGCATTTAGCTTTATTGCAGGCCCAAAGCCCTAACCTAAAAAATAATCCCACCCAATACACCCTTAAAAAAAACACTAACCCCGAAGATTCACTTACCGGGAGAAGTCTTCATCCAAGCGGCAAGATGTCCTCAACGAAGCCAGCAGAAGTGGTCCTCCAGATGGGCAGCAGTCTTCATCCAGACGGCATCTTCTATGTTCATCCTTCCGGCGTGGAGCGGGTCCATCTTCAAGACATCCGACGCGGAGCATCCTCTTCTTCCGACGGACTAACGACGAATGAAGGTACCTTTAAATGACGTCATCCAAGATGGTGCCCCTTAGATTCCCATTGGCTGATAGAATTCTATCAGCCAATCGGAATTAAGGTATTCTTGTCTTTTAACGCCGGATTTGTAAAAACCCGTAATACCAGCGCTGCAGGTAAGTGAGCGGTTACAATAAACTGCACATTAGCACCGCACAGCTCATAATGCAAAACTCGGAATCTGGCCGATTGTTTGCACACTCAGATGATTTATTTGCTCTTTTTCTAAGCTGCCTCTTCAGTTAGTAAAACTCGTTAAAGGGACACTGAACCCAAATTTTTTCTTTCGGAATTCAGATAGTGCATGACATTTTAAGCATCTTTCTAATTTACTCCTATTATCAATTTTTTTTTATTCTCTTGGTATCTTTATTTGAAATGCAAGAATGTAAGTTTAGATGCCGGCCCATTTTTGGTGAACAACCTGGGTTGTCCTTGCTGATTGGTGGATAAATTCATCCACCATTAAAAAAGTGCTGTCCAGAGTCCTAAATCAAGAAAAAAAGCTTAGATGCCTTCTTTTCAAATAAAGATAGCAAGAGAACGAAGAAAAATTGATAATAGGAGTACATTAAAAAGTTGCCTAAAATTCTATGCTCTATCTGAATTATGAAAGAAATATTTTGGGTTCAGTGTCCCTTTAAATTATATTTACAATACAAAATTAAATCTAATAAATACAAATAGCTAATAAATTTAGTAAAGACTAATAACTCCCTAGTGTGTTCTTTGAATTCAGTTTTTTTCCACTTTACCAGTAATATCAACTCATGATATGTGCAATTAAAACAGTTTTATATAATACACATCTAAGCATTCATTTACAATCAACGATGAACATTCTAATGCCTGTATGTAAAATGTGTCCAACTTTTATAGTTTCTTTTTTTTCTTTAAAAAAACAGGAACTTTTTGTGTTTAAACATTTAGCCTGAGGGATGTGGTAAATCTCATTAAAAAAAACTGCAGCAAAAGTCAAGATATGTCACATAATAGAGTCCAAGATAGGTCAAGAATTTCTATTACAAAATCATTTAAAAACTCCCATGACTGTTTTCCGAAGGCATAGAATACCACTGTCAAATTGTCCCCATGCATGTTATAGGGTGTGCTCTGTCTATAGAGATATTCGGTCCAGAATTTCCATTTCGGTGCATCACGACTACAATGATATAAATGTTATTTTATTATTTCATAAACGCATTTGTCATAATGTCATAACCACTATACAGTGCTTAGTGTAGATGTCCTTTGGTTTATTTAGTTATTATTTAAATTTTTTATAAACTGGTTGCTAAATTGAAAAATCTAGGCCCTGACATTATATTAGACAGTTTCCTAAAAAAACATATCTTATAAGAATATCACAATTGTTTTGGACATTTGCTATTTATCACTTATAATCAAAATGACAGTTTTGGCTTCTCTGATTAATGAGAGTTGAAGGATAGTCTGCTGTAGGGTATGTCATGTGATAAGAGAGCAAGAATGTATAATTATAGATCTTGTGCTGTAAACCTGTTCATCGTAAACATATACATGGCTTGATTATATCCCATACTAAAGTAGAGTAATGCCTTACCATAACTTTTGAAATAGTTAGGTATAGATCAAGTCTTACTTATTAGTGACAAAATATATTATTGCAACTCTGTATTTATCTATTGAAGTTTGCAATCAAAATCCTGCTAGCACTTATATTGTACTGTAAAGAGGTCTCCCATTTCAAGAGTTTCCAATGATTCATTTTAGGTTCTGGAGTGTATAAAATTTGTTTACAAATATATCCTTTAGCTTTATTTTGTTGTTTCAAATATCTGATTTCACCTGTTGAAATTGTCACCTATAAAAAGAATGTAAAACTGCAGTAGTGGCTTAAGAAATGCTACACAAGCAAGAATCAACAGAAGAAATCAACCTCTCAGTTTAGCTTTACTTTGTATGGCATCCATAGAACAATGTGATTGCATCAGCATCCTGTTAAATTATTTATAAATTGTTTTTGGAAAGCCCCTTTTTCCCGTTATGCCTGCCTTGACCCAGCGTATAATCCTTATGTCAGCTGAGGCATGACAAAACTATATGCAGATGTATGAAATGTATCAAACATAAATTATCAGTTAACAGTGGTTCCTATATGAAAAAAATAACGGTGAAAAGTATGTGAATGACCTTACCCCTTGCTAACAGGTGCATAACATCCCATACAAAACCATTAAATCTCCATAGACAAAAATTGACAGTACAATGGGCATTACTGAAGATCTGAGTTACTTTAAACATGGCACTGTCATAGGACACCGGCTTTGCCACAAGTCAGTTTGTAAAATTCCTGCCCTACTACATCTGCCCTGGTCAACCGTAAGTGTTATTATTATTGTGAAGTGGAAGCCTCAAGAAGCAACAACAGCCCAGCTACAAAGTGATAGACAACTCAAACTCACAGTGTGGGGCCATCAAGTGTTAAAGCAAATACTGTATAAAAAATGTCTATCACCTGTTACATCATTCACTACAGCGTTCTAAACTGTTTCTGGAAGCAACAAGAACTGTGTCGGGAGCTCCATGAAATGGGTTTCCATGGCAATGCCTCACATGTGCAAGTGTCAGCTAGAGTGGTGTAAAGCACACCACCACTGGACTATGGAGCAGTGGAAATGTGTTCTCTATGGAGTGATGAATCATAATTCCCTATCGAAGAATCCAGGTGTGGCGGATGCCAGGAAAATAGTACCTATCGAAATGCATAGTGCCTTCTGTAAAGTTTGGTGGAGGAGGGATGGCGTTCTGGTGCTGTTCTTCTGGGTTTGGGCTATGTCCATTAGTTTCAGTGAAGAGTCATCTTAATGCTACAGAATACAAAAGCATTTTGGACAATTGCATTCAGTAAAGGTTCTTTCCTGTTCCAGCATGACTGTGTCCCTGTGCACAAAATGAGGTGTGGAGAAAATTGAGTAGTCTGCATAGAGTTGTGACCTAAACCCCATTAAACACCTTTGGGATAAAATGGAACGTCAATTGCAAGCCAATGCTCTATTGATTTAATAGGCACACGTTCCCACAGACACACTTCAAAATCTTGCGTAAAGCCTTCCCAGAAGTGTTGTTGGGGTTATAGCCACAAATGGGGGGCCAATTCCATATTAATGCCAATGGTTTTGGGATGGGATGTCCAATAAGTTCATATAGGTGTGATGATCAGGTATCAACGCATTTTGGACATATAATATAGAAAGACAGATACAGTTATAGTTTACATCTGCCACACAACTCCTAATGCAAACTACTCCTACACTACTTCTACCTAACACCAAACCCCCCCAAGACCCCTAACCAAACACCCCCTAAGTTACAAAAATAACAAAACCTAACAAAATAAAAAAACACTGTTATGCCTATACTAAAACTAAGGCCCCTTTAAAAAAAAATAATCTAAACTAACACTAAAATTTACTATACTACTAGCCCATAGAAAGGCTTTTTGTATGCCATTGCCCTAAAGTGACATAGCTGTTTTTACATAAAAACTACAACCCCATTTTACATTAAAGGTACCCCCCAAAAAAAGCTTGCTCTAAAAAATTAAATAAAAAAAATAACCCAATTCTAAAAAAAGATTGCCAAAGAAGTTACAGCCCTTTTGTTGCCCAAAAAAAGAAAAACCTTTTCTAAAAAAAAATAATCTAAAAAAGGTTGTACTGAAAAGTGCATTTGGTGGGGCCCAAAATCTAAGCCCTGCTAATTAGTCGCTTGGGTAACTGATTAATATTGTGGGGTTATTTTGGATTGATCTAAAAGGTTTTAGGCTTTGGTGACTGACATCATTTTAATTTTGTTAATATTAAATTTTCCAATACAATATTGTGCTCATACACATAGTAAAACAGACGATTTAATTGAATTTGAATTAATTTAAATAATTTAAATAGCTTGTTTTGTACTTTATTAATATTGTAATAAATCTTTTATACATGTAATCATAACTGAGCCCTCGTTACTGCATGAATAAAATCATTGGGTTCATAATATTTCACCTGTCAGAACTTAGATAGTATTAATTAGGGTGAAATATTAATATATATTAAGTTATTAAATTATTAATATTCATAAACACCCCTACAATTTGCAAACCTGATCACTTTTTAACCATATATATTATATATATTATAAATGCAAAGAAAAACAGATCATTCATATCCAGCACCAGGCTATTTACTAATAAGTGTTACACACTAACAGGTTCAAATGAACAGTACATGTCACAGCTAAGTAGAATACAATATATAAAGCAACATCTACTATTCAAGATGCTTTAACAGTAGGTACAAATGTCAGTGGATTCCCAAAGGAAAAACCATCATTGCAATGTGCTTATATAGAATCTGAAACCGTAAAAAAAAAGTTCCGTATCCTCAGGGGAAGGGGGAAAATTTTCCAATCCCACAGTGAGATTGTAATCCAATGCGGTTACAAAGTGAAAATAATTAAATGTTACTTGTCCATAATTCAATCAGTTACCCAGATATTGCTGGTCGTGGCTTTGCCATGTTTATCACTGTAACTTCTCTGGTAACAATATTTTCCATGCACAAGCTACAGTACAGCCATAATTTGTTGCAATGCTCACTTACTCCACACATATCAGAGGCACATAGGTGACCCGCACGCCTCCAAATGATTTGCCCTTAAAAATAGCACTGGCTACTTCTGAGAGTATGAAGGCACATTAGTGACAAGCATGCCTTCTATCCCAGCTTCCCCACTGAATAGCAATCTGAGAACAGGTTAGCGGTGTGCAGCTGAATACACCCCCAACAAACCAAACATCAGTTAAGCGCGTTTCACCTCTTTCCAATAAGGGCTTCTTCTGGCTTAAGTTATTTATATATCTTCTGGTTTTGCTAAATAATATATATATATATATATATATATATATATATATACAGGGAGTGCAGAATTATTAGGCAAATGAGTATTTTGACCACATCATCCTCTTTATGCATGTTGTCTTACTCCAAGCTGTATAGGCTCTAAAGCCTACTACCAATTAAGCATATTAGGTGATGTGCATCTCTGTAATGAGAAGGGGTGTGGTCTAATGACATCAACACCCTATATCAGGTGTGCATAATTATTAGGCAACTTCCTTTCCTTTGGCAAAATGTGTCAAAAGAAGGACTTGACAGGCTCAGAAAAGTCAAAAATAGTGAGATATCTTGCAGAGGGATGCAGCACTCTTAAAATTGCAAAGCTTCTGAAGCGTGATCATCGAACAATCAAGCGTTTCATTCAAAATAGTCAACAGGGTCGCAAGAAGCGTGTGGAAAAACCAAGGCGCAAAATAACTGCCCATGAACTGAGAAAAGTCAAGCGTGCATCTGCCAAGATGCCACTTGCCACCAGTTTGGCCATATTTCAGAACTGCAACATCACTGGAGTGCCCAAAAGCACAAGGTGTGCAATACTCAGAGACATGGCCAAGGTAAGAAAGGCTGAAAGACGACCACCACTGAACAAGACACACAAGCTGAAACGTCAAGACTGGGCCAAGAAATATCTCAAGACTGATTTTTCTAAGGTTTTATGGACTGATGAAATGAGAGTGAGTCTTGATGGGCCAGATGGACGGGCCCGTGGCTGGATTGGTAAAGGGCAGAGAGCTCCAGTCCGACTCAGACGCCAGCAAGGTGGAGGTGGAGTACTGGTTTGGGCTGGTATCATCAAAGATGAGCTTGTGGGGCCTTTTTGGGTTGAGGATGGAGTCAAGCTCAACTCCCAGTCCTACTGCCAGTTTCTGGAAGACACCTTCTTCAAGCAGTGGTACAGGAAGAAGTCTGCATCCTTCAAGAAAAACATGATTTTCATGCAGGACAATGCTCCATCACACGCGTCCAAGTACTCCACAGCGTGGCTGGCAAGAAAGGGTATAAAAGAAGAAAATCTAATGACATGGCCTCCTTGTTCACCTGATCTGAACCCCATTGAGAACCTGTGGTCCATCATCAAATGTGAGATTTACAAGGAGGGAAAACAGTACACCTCTCTGAACAGTGTCTGGGAGGCTGTGGTTGCTGCTGCACGCAATGTTGATGGTGAACAGATCAAAACACTGACAGAATCCATGGATGGCAGGCTTTTGAGTGTCCTTGCAAAGAAAGGTGGCTATATTGGTCACTGATTTGTTTTTGTTTTGTTTTTGAATGTCAGAAATGTATATTTGTGAATGTTGAGATGTTATATTGGTTTCACTGGTAAAAATAAATAATTGAAATGGGTATATATTTGTTTTTTGTTAAGTTGCCTAATAATTATGCACAGTAATAGTCACCTGCACACACAGATATCCCCCTAAAATAGCTATAACTAAAAACAAACTAAAAACTACTTCCAAAACTATTCAGCTTTGATATTAATGAGTTTTTTGGGTTCATTGAGAACATGGTTGTTGTTCAATAATAAAATTAATCCTCAAAAATACAACTTGCCTAATAATTCTGCACTCCCTGTGTATATATATATATATATATATATATATAAATATGCCTATATATGTATACATATATATGTATGTGTTTATGTGTGTATCTTTGTCTTTAAATACATATATACACATATAAATACATAAATACTTACACATAAACATATATATATATATATATATATATATATACAGGGAGTGCAGAATTATTAGGCAAATGAGTATTTTGACCACATCATTCTCTTTATGCATGTTGTCTTACTCCAAGCTGTATAGGCTCGAAAGCCTACTACCAATTAAGCATATTAGGTGATGTGCATCTCTGTAATGAGAAGGGGTGTGGTCTAATGACATCAACACCCTATATCAGGTGTGCATAATTATTAGTCGACTTCCTTTCCTTTGGCAAAATGGGTCAAAAGAAGGACTTGACAGGCTCAGAAAAGTAAAAAATAGTGAGATATCTTGCAGAGGGATGCAGCACTCTTAAAATTGCAAAGCTTCTGAAGCGTGATCATTGAACAATCAAGCGTTTCATTCAAAATAGTCAACAGGGTCGCAAGAAGCGTGTGGAAAAACCAAGGCGCAAAATAACTGCCCATGAACTGAGAAAAGTCAAGCGTGCAGCTGCCAAGATGCCACTTGCCACCAGTTTGGCCATATTTCAGAGCTGCAACATCACTGGAGTGCCCAAAAGCACAAGGTGTGCAATACTCAGAGACATGGCCAAGGTAAGAAAGGCTGAAAGACGACCACCACTGAACAAGACACACAAGCTGAAACGTCAAGACTGGGCCAAGAAATATCTCAAGACTGATTTTTCTAAGGTTTTATGGACTGATGAAATGAGAGTGAGTCTTGATGGGCCAGATGGATGGGCCCGTGGCTGGATTGGTAAAGGGCAGAGAGCTCCAGTCTGACTCAGACGCCAGCAAGGTGGAGGTGGAGTACTGGTTTGGGCTGGTATCATCAAAGATGAGCTTGTGGGGCCTTTTCGGGTTGAGGATGGAGTCAAGCTCAACTCCCAGTCCTACTGCCAGTTTCTGGAAGACACCTTCTTCAAGCAGTGGTACAGGAAGAAGTCTGCATCCTTCAAGAAAAACATGATTTTCATGCAGGACAATGCTCCATCACACGTGTCCAAGTACTCCACAGCGTGGCTGGCAAGAAAGGGTATAAAAGAAGAAAATCTAATGACATGGCCTCCTTGTTCACCTGATCTGAACCCCATTGAGAACCTGTGGTCCATCATCAAATGTGAGATTTACAAGGAGGGAAAACAGTACACCTCTCTGAACAGTGTCTGGGAGGCTGTGGTTGCTGCTGCACGCAATGTTGATGGTGAACAGATCAAAACACTGACAGAATCCATGGATGGCAGGCTTTTGAGTGTCCTTGCAAAGAAAGGTGGCTATATTGGTCACTGATTTGTTTTTGTTTTGTTTTTGAATGTCAGAAATGTATATTTGTGAATGTTGAGATGTTATATTGGTTTCACTGGTAAAAATAAATAATTGAAATGGGTATATATTTGTTTTTCGTTAAGTTGCCTAATAATTATGCACAGTAATAGTCACCTGCACACACAGATATCCCCCTAAAATAGCTATAACTAAAAACAAACTAAAAACTACTTCCAAAACTATTCAGCTTTGATATTAATGAGTTTTTTGGGTTCATTGAGAACATGGTTGTTGTTCAATAATAAAATTAATCCTCAAAAATACAACTTGCCTAATAATTCTGCACTCCCTGTATATATATATATATATATATATATTTAATAAATAGTTAATCACAGCACCACTAAAGCATTCTATCCACTGTCAACAAATAAATAACAAATTATATATATATTTAGGGTGCAAGAGTTTAGTAAAACCTCCAATTCTACCATCTACAAATAACAAAAAAAGAACTCAGCACACCTCAATTTAGCAAAAATGTAAATGCAATTTATTATAAAGTATCTAAATACAATTCTATAGTATGAATCCACAACTTTCAGTCCATCCACACATGCAAACCACTTTCATTCATAAAAAAATCAGATTCAACACAGGCGTCCCTGGAAGAATCAGCCAAGGCTCTCAGAAAACCGCTATTTGTGTCTTAGAAAGTTCATATAGATGAAAAAATGAACAGTCCCTTAGACATGCAGAACTTTCACAGTTATTTTAAATATATAGTCTTTGATGCAATTTTTCAGATATAGTTGCTGTAAAAAGATTTTTTTTCGATTACAAATATATCTTCTTAGGCATGAGATTTGAATAACATTTTGAAATATGTAATCATTCCCTTGTTCAGCATACACCTTTTCATGATGAGTATAAGCACATTTATGGGTTAGTGCAGAACAAGACAAAAGCCGTTAGTTCATCCAGCATATGTATTAAACTTAATCTTGTGTTAACACTCAGTATACTCCAAGGCTCTTTCCAAGTTCCCCTCTTTAAACCACACTTGCGGTTGGGTAGTATTCAGCCCGGGTATCGGTGCTTAACTATTCTAACAGTTCATGTTGTAACATATGCATAAAGTTTCTATCACTTCCCAGTATTAGAGTGTTAATGAATTATAGCGTCTCTAATGTGGTAGAAGCCGTGTGTTAAATCAGCAAGTGTATCACCAATCATCTGTATTGCGTCTGTATTAGTATAGAAGCTGGCCAGTTAGAACATGCATGTTAATTAGCTTTATAATACTTGCGATTTCATATCCTTTTGAACAAATGGAGATGCCCCCGACTTTTATCCACTCGTGCGGACGGGAGAACAAACGCTTGATTCGGTCTTGTATCTTTATGGAACAACGGCTCTTTTCTGTAATCTTTTTGCATCAAAGTCCTTGTATCGACAAGCGGTTCAGTGAGCTGCCTTACACTCCGACGCGCGTTTCGGGACTCCGCCCTTTTTCAAGGAGTATACGTCATCATGGAAACGGCCTCTTTTAGAAAGGCCCAAGCGTGATTCTATTGGTGCATACACACACACCTATCTAATGCGTCACCCATTCAGCTATCATATGAAACAAAAATAGTGTAACTTAAGACTATATTAAAACTAACTAAATGTGATAATCTCACTACAAGAGATTAATATTTATTGATGCAGCAACGATGCAACAAAATGACACAGTTATCGCAAACCAAACGAACATATATAAATAAAAGTTCGTTCTTAGCCTACATGTTTTTTGTTACGTAAACATGTATAGACCCGATTACACGAATAAGGTCTCTTTATAAGGGATTAAATTCTCACTCAACTTGTTGAATATTATGCTAGATTCAATCTGCCTGTATTGTTACGAACCTAAAGTAGACTCTATATCACCATTACTGTTTGCTGACTAGGCTTGCAAAGCAGAGAGAGGGGGACAAAACAAATATCTACAAGGGGATTATTTTATGCAGACTATCTAAATATTTGTTGCAATGGGAAAATCTTATTCATACAAAATGCCCCCAGGAAATATCTCTATTAAGGCCCCTAGGTGACAGTGTGTCCAATTTTCTTATCCATTGGGCTTCTTTCTTAAACAGTGCTTTTTGTCTATCCCCTCCTCTCCTAAAAGGAGGGACATCGTCTACTATTTGAAACCGCAATTGGCTTTTATTATGGGATGCCATTGTGAAATGATGAGATACTGGAGCATCCCAGTCTGAGTTGCCTATGGCTGCTTTATGTTGTCTGACCCTGTCACGGACACATTGGGTGGTCTCTCCCACGTAGGCAAATCCACACGGACACTTAATGACATATATCACATAGCTTGAGTTGCATGTGTATGTGTTTTTAATTTCTATCTTACGTCCAGTGTGTGGATGTGTCACAATGTCACCTTTTATCATGGAATTGCATTGTGCACAATTATAACAAGGGAAACAACCTTTCTTTTGTAAAGATGGAGCTGGACTTCTAGTCTAGAAGTCCAGCTCAATCTTTACAAAAGACTGGGATGCTCCAGTATCTCATCATTTCACAATGGCATCCCATAATAAAAGCCAATTGCGGTTTCAAATAGTAGACGATTTCCCTCCTTTTAGGGCACTGTTTAAGAAAGAAGCCCAATGGATAAGAAAATTGGACACACTGTCACCTAGGGGCCTTAATAGAGATATTTCCTGGGGGCATTTTGTATGAATAAGATTTTCCCATTGCAACAAATATTTAGATAGTCTGCATAAAATAATCCCCTTGTAGATATTTGTTTTGTCCCCCTCTCTCTGCTTTGCAAGCCTAGTCAGCAAACAGTAATGGTGATATAGAGTCTACTTTAGGTTCGTAACAATACAGGCAGATTGAATCTAGCATAATATTCAACAAGTTGAGTGAGAATTTAATCCCTTATAAAGAGACCTTATTCGTGTAATCGGGTCTATACATGTTTAAGTAACAAAAAACATGTAGGCTAAGAACGAACTTTTATTTATATATGTTCGTTTGGTTTGCGATAACTGTGTCATTTTGTTGCATCGTTGCTGCATCAATAAATATTAATCTCTTGTAGTGAGATTAT
This sequence comes from Bombina bombina, assembly GCF_027579735.1. Lineage (NCBI taxonomy): Eukaryota > Metazoa > Chordata > Amphibia > Anura > Bombinatoridae > Bombina > Bombina bombina. Next base: position 1,168,012,558 of record NC_069501.1, on the reverse strand, counting down.
CATATTTAGTTAGTTTTAATATAGTCTTAAGTTACACTATTTTTGTTTCATATGATAGCTGAATGGGTGACGCATTAGATAGGTGTGTGTGTATGCACCAATAGAATCACGCTTGGGCCTTTCTAAAAGAGGCCGTTTCCATGATGACGTATACTCCTTGAAAAAGGGCGGAGTCCCGAAACGCGCGTCGGAGTGTAAGGCAGCTCACTGAACCGCTTGTCGATACAAGGACTTTGATGCAAAAAGATTACAGAAAAGAGCCGTTGTTCCATAAAGATACAAGACCGAATCAAGCGTTTGTTCTCCCGTCCGCACGAGTGGATAAAAGTCGGGGGCATCTCCATTTGTTCAAAAGGATATGAAATCGCAAGTATTATAAAGCTAATTAACATGCATGTTCTAACTGGCCAGCTTCTATACTAATACAGACGCAATACAGATGATTGGTGATACACTTGCTGATTTAACACACGGCTTCTACCACATTAGAGACGCTATAATTCATTAACACTCTAATACTGGGAAGTGATAGAAACTTTATGCATATGTTACAACATGAACTGTTAGAATAGTTAAGCACCGATACCCGGGCTGAATACTACCCAACCGCAAGTGTGGTTTAAAGAGGGGAACTTGGAAAGAGCCTTGGAGTATACTGAGTGTTAACACAAGATTAAGTTTAATACATATGCTGGATGAACTAACGGCTTTTGTCTTGTTCTGCACTAACCCATAAATGTGCTTATACTCATCATGAAAAGGTGTATGCTGAACAAGGGAATGATTACATATTTCAAAATGTTATTCAAATCTCATGCCTAAGAAGATATATTTGTAATCGAAAAAAATCTTTTTACAGCAACTATATCTGAAAAATTGCATCAAAGACTATATATTTAAAATAACTGTGAAAGTTCTGCATGTCTAAGGGACTGTTCATTTTTTCATCTATATGAACTTTCTAAGACACAAATAGCGGTTTTCTGAGAGCCTTGGCTGATTCTTCCAGGGACGCCTGTGTTGAATCTGATTTTTTTATGAATGAAAGTGGTTTGCATGTGTGGATGGACTGAAAGTTGTGGATTCATACTATAGAATTGTATTTAGATACTTTATAATAAATTGCATTTACATTTTTGCTAAATTGAGGTGTGCTGAGTTCTTTTTTTGTTTTTTTGTTTTTTTGATATATATATATATATATATATATATATATATATATATATATATATATATATATATATATATATATAAAAATATATATATATATATATTTATACATTTATTTAAAAATAATTTACCAGGAAGGATACATTGAGATTTCTCTTGTTTTCAAGTATGTCCTGGGTCCACAAAACATTGCATTGATACAATAGGGTACAATAAAATACAAAAACAATATTAATACATAATATATGCAAAATTTAACATAGAACAGGTAGGAAATATATAATCAACCATGACAGGTGCATTCTGTTTTGAGATATGCAAAGAGGGATCTCTTAAAGGATTTTAGGCTTTGGGAAGGTTTTAAAGTGTGCGGGAGGTCGTTCCATAATTGTGGCGCTCTGTAGGAAAAGGAGGCTCGAGCTGCTTTCTTTTTGTATGGAGGCAGACTAAATAATGTGCTGGTACTGGATCGGAGTTTAAGGGAGGTGGGAACAGCCGGAGAGAGCAGTCTGCTCAGGTAGGGTGGGAGCTTCCCAGAAAAGCTCTTAAACACAAGGCCGGAAAGATGGAGGGTACATCTGGATTCCAGCGAAAGCCAGTTTAGTTCTTTTAGCATGTCACAATGGTGGGTCCTTTAGTTACATTGTAGCACAAAGCGGCAGATTGAGATATACAATGTATTAAGTTTATTTAGGTGAGTTTGCGGTGCAGGTGCATATACTACATCCCCAAAATCAATGATTGGCATCAGCATTTTCTGTAAATCTTTTCCTTTACTGTAGGGCTGAGGCAGGATTTGATTCTGTACAGGGCACCTAGTTTTGGATAGAGTTTAGATGCAAGTTTCTATGTGTAGGCCAAACGATAGATTGGGGTCTAACAACATACTAGTATTTGAAAGAGTAGACTGCGGTCAGTGTGCCATTTGATTTTGTTTTGATGCATGGATGGGAAGTTTGTAGTTTGTGTAATTTAGGTACCGTTCCAAAGATCATTGTGACAGTTTTGTCAGTGTTTAGGAAGAGTTTGTTTTTTGAGATCCACTTTTCTACCTCTGTGAACTGGTCTTAGAGCAGTGCCGCAAGCTGAGGCAGATCAGATTTGTTTGCATAGATTACCGTGTCGTCTGCGTACATGGGTACAGTTGAGGATTTGCAGACATTTGGCAGATAGTTTTTAAATAATGTGAATAGTAGGGGGCCGAGAATGGAACCTTGGGGAACACCACACGTGTCTGGGAGAGGGAGGGAGTCGCTGTCAGAAATGGAGACATACTGTGATCGATCCGATACATATGATCGAAACCAGGTTAGCGGACAATCACCAATACCTGAGTTTTTTAGTTTGAGCAGTAGTATGTCGTGGTCTACGGTGTCAAAGGCCTTTGCAAAATCAAGGAAAATAGCTCCAGTTAGGTCTCCTTGTTCCATGCCATTTTGGATGTTGTTGCAAACTTTTAGGAGGGCAGTTGTAGTGGAGTGATTCGGGCGAAAACCTGATTGAACAGGGGTTAGATAGTTAGATTGTTGGTAATACTCACATAGTTGTGTATGGACGCATTTTTCTAAGATTTTTGACAATACTGGGAGCAATGATATTGGGCGATAGTTAGTAACCAAGGTTAACTCACCACTTTTATGGATAGGCACTACTCTTGCAGTCTTCCAAAGTTTGGGTATGTATCCAGACCCCAAGGATTCGTTAATTAGGGTTGTGACAGGTTTAGCAATTGCCGGCGCACTGAGCTTCAACAGCATTGCTGGGATTTGATCAGCCCCAGTCTGGTTTTTCATTTTTAGATTATTAAGGTGTTTCTTAATGACACTGATGGGTACAGGTCTAAAATTGAAAACTTCTCTATATTGGGTCTTTGCAGATTTAGTGGGGCCTGAATTTATATATACAGTACATACATATATGTATTTATACATATTTGGACATCTATATCTATTAAAGGCTTATCGGACCATTCTCTATCCCAAGAGTGATTTAAACACTTTAATACTAACTACTTAACCTTAACCTTGAATATATATAAATATATAAAAGAAAAGTATGATATTAAATCATACAATAGGGTGCGCAAAATTATGCAATGAAAGTCATGCGTGTTTTATATACTTGTGTGTCTACAAAAATGAATAGAAGTAGTGAATCTGCTAGTGGTCATATAATGTTCATATTGTGACAGAAAAAAAATATATGAACCATTGTGTTAACACTTTAAAATTCGTATTGCTAGTGGATTTTTTATTGGAAAATATATGTTTAACTTTTTTACTGGGAGAGAAGGATAACTTTTCAGCAAGTCCATTGTTTATTACTCAATACAATAATAATTATAAACAGATTAGACAGATTTTAAACAAACATTGGCCAATAATACTTAAAGACCCCATCTTAAAAAATCTAGTAGATGGCTATCCCAGAATTGTGTATACCAGGGCTCCAACCCTGAGGAGCAAGCTAGCTCCCAGTAAAAAAGTTAAACATATATTTTCCAATAAAAAATCCACTAGCAATACGAATTTTCTTAGTCACATAGGAGTCTACAAATGTGGAAAAAGAGGTTGTAATACGTGCAAATATATACCATCTGGTATGAAGAATGTTTCCTCTAAAACTACTGGGGAAAGTTTTCCTATAAAGAAATTTTTAAATTGTAATTCTATCTGCATAATCTATGTTCTTGAATGTGTTTGTGGGGCCCAATACGTGGGTCGCACCTCAAGAAAAGCCAGAACACGGTGGGGAGAACATTTACGTAATTGTAAAAATTGTAAAAAGAAAAAGATAAAACACAGTATACCAGAACATTGCCTTAACAAGCATCAGGGTAATCCTGAAATATTCAAATTTTATAATATAGATTATATACCTCCCTCAACAGATTACAATAGAATTATTAAATTAAGACAACGAGAAACCTTCTGGATTCACAAGTTGAATACCCTATGGCCATCAGGTTTGAATTCAAACTTGGATTTGGCAGCGTTTAACTAACAAACACAATATCAAAAGTGCCCTACCCTAATGTCTTGTACCTAATACATCTTAGTTTTATTGTCGATATTGGAAATAGTATATCTGTGTTGTTAGGTTAACATTAGAATATACACAATAAATGCTGTTATGTTAATTTTAAATATACATTATTAGTTATATTATTAGTTATATTAAGTCATACATTGTAGGTACATTAATCACATCAAATTATACTAAATTTATATATATCTCTAACTCAATCAGTGAGTGCTAATATATACTGTCTATACATAGTTCACCCTCAAGTGCATTGGCACTCATAATATAGTTGCAGATACTTGTTGAGTACATCAAACATTTCAGATCCGATAAATTAACAAGCTGATTACATTCTACATCATAGAATTATTAAATTCATATTTTACTGGTAGAGTCCTCATAGCATTATCAAGTTTTTTCATCCTTTTTTGTCATCCCCTTTTTTAAGACATGATTACAAAAGCTGCTGAGTATTTTGTACACTTTACCCAAAAAAGGTTTTTTCGATGTTTTTTATAACATAATATTTTTAACATTGTTTCCATTGACACACAGTGGAACAGTTTCTAATTTGCAAACTATTAGTCTTGTTATTGCATGTAACAAAAACCTTTTATTAGGATGTCAGCGTAATATTGTTTCTAAAATGTAACAAAATGCCTGGTTATTTATTGGTGGATGTCCCAACCAATCATGACCTTCCTATGCATTTTTAAATGTTGTTTTCCCGCTATACTTTTATACTTACCTGATGAAACGGCCAGTGAGCATTATCGGCCGAGAAACGCGTTGTATTTAGCTCCAAATAAATTCCCTTTTAATTATTTTTACCTAGCATTTTGTCCGCTGACTTCCTTTTTCCAGACTTGTGATTTTAAATATATTTTTGAGTTACTCGTTTTTACTCTGTCACCAACAAATCAGAATAACAACTTGTATGCACTGTGTACGCTTTGAGCTTTCACTCAGCTCCAGGTGCATTTTTTTGGTTTGTTTACGTCACATCTAGAGGATTTCCTCCCACCGGAGAACAGCTGAGCCACAGCCGATGATCCAGTGCACACGCTGTGTGCAGAGGACAAGCCTGAGCCGATAACGGCTACAAACAATCAGCGTACTGACTGCTGTATTAAGGTCAGCCTGCCTAAATGCACTACTTGCGAGTGCCAACTCCATTGTGAGTATACATCTTGCTGATACTGTGTCTTCTTCATGTCCATCTGGGTTCAGACGATATTGCACCATTGGTTTTTTGTGTTTCCTTTCTATCATAACAGATCTCCGATACGATTTCCATACATTCAGCGTACTGACTGCTGTACAAAGGTCAGCCCGCCTGTATGCACTACTTGCGAGTGCCAATCTCTTTGTGAGTATCCACTTGGCAGATACTGTTTTTGTTTGTATCTATTTGGTCTCTGACGATATTACACCATTAGGCGCTCTCTCTTTTTGTGCTCTATATATAAATATGTATGCATATATATAACCATACCTTTACACAAATAAATAAAACACGGACAACTTCTTGTTTGGGAAAATTTTGACCATCACAGGTCAAAAATTTTATTTAACTTATAACTTATTAATTTTAAACCAACAGAACACTAAGATGGCGGCAAAGAGTATCAACTAACCCAGCATTGCAGGAGATCAGCGGCCCAAAAACGGAATTGGCAACAGAGTTTACTCTGCTCCAGGCCGTTGCCGAGGATGGCGGAACCGCTGCAAAAAGAGGGGCTAAATTATCTGGCAAATGATGAACCCGCGAATCTGATGCATTTTGTGGAGCATGTACTAAGGCCTGAATTGTATGCTGCATTTGAGTTGGGGGTATAAAATTAATATCCTCCTCAAATTGAGAACCTATACTTATCTGCTTATTTGTCCTAGCAGAAGTAGATGGATCCTGGCCTTCCTGATAACGCCTTGGAGGTAACACAGAATGTCTTGAACGCTGCATGATCACAGAAGATACTTCACACCTTTGGGACAGGATGGAGAAGAGAAAGTAGCTTGCTTGTTTCTAGCTTTTAAGGTAAGGAGGGCCCTCCATACTTCTGCAACATTGTTGCGGACACTAAACCAACCCTCTTCTCCTATCCCACTATCCTACAGCCTTAAACTTTAGCACGCTCCAAGCCCATGCTGGGCCCTACACTAACTTTATTGCTGGCGCTCAACAGTTAGCGCACCACTTGAAATCTAGCCCCATATGTTTAACTATGCATAAATTAAAAACGTTTCAATGGACTTTAATCATTTATTTCACTTGCTTTTCTTGTAAAAAGAGACGGCTAGATTTGGAGTTTGGCGGTAGATGGGATGCTAACGCTACTCGTGGTTTATGTCTAACGCACGGCATTGTTTGACTCCGGTATTTAGAGTTCAAACAAAACCTTCTAACAATGCTCCTAACGCGTGTATTTCACACGCGGAATCCTGCCCGCGTTAGACAGTCTCCCATAGAGATCAATGGAAAAGCAAAATAAATAGCTTTTTTCACCTAACACTCGATCTCGCGAGAAATACGCACAGCTCGGTCATATTACGCATACCACATCATGCACAACAATAACACGCCGCAAATGTCACAACAACAATCACTCAACAAAGCACACATGCATTACACATTCACAAGCGGGGGGATTTTTTATAAAACTTAATACGGGGAATACGCATATACTTGAAGATGCGGAAATACGCTAAATAACAACAAGGAAAAAAAATATACATACACTAGCAAAATAATCGCATTCAATATCACTATATATTAGGACAAACATACATATACAACACTTCACTAATATCACACCATTGCAAATTCACATTTAAACAGAATACTATTGGTCAATGTTATAGAAAACGAGCACTATGACATCATCGCATTCTACACATTCCACAAATACTAACTCAAAATGAGCATGCGCAAATTCACACACCTAATACACATTGCACAAATACTAATTGCTAATAAAGCACACATGAACACAATTTACAACGCAAATAGGTACATCATTAAACATTTACACAGGGTATATAAGCACCACACAAGCATGGCTTCTTTGACTGTGTTGCTGGTGGGTCTTTGGAGATTGGAGGTTTAAGATTAGAGAGTTTGTGCATTATTGTGAGTGAGTTAGTGTTAGTGTGAGAGAGTCAGTTGTTAGTGTTATCGTGAGTTAGTGGGAGTGGAAGTTAGTGGGAGTGGGAGAGAGTCAGTTAGTGGGAGCGTGAGTGAGTTAGTGGTAGTGGGAGTTGTTAGTGAAAGTTAGTTGTAGTGTGAGAGAGTCAGTTAGTGGGAGCGTGAGTTAGTGCTAGTGTGAGTTATTGAGAGTTAGTGGGAGTGTGAGTTAGTGAGAATTAGTAGTAGTGTGAGTTAGTGAGAATTAGTAGTAGTGTGAGTTAGTGAGAATTAGTAGTAGTGTGAGTTAGTGAGAATTAGTAGTAGTGTGAGTTAGCGAGCGAGTGATTTTTCTGTACACTTAACACATTTACACGCAAACACATTCAATACATACATACACTTATCAATAACACTACATACACTCCATACCCCATACCCCCTCATACTACACTCCATACCCCATTCCCTGTAGTCCCATTCCCTTTCATCCCATTTACTCTTATCCCATACCCCATACCCATCCCCTAGTTACATTTAGTTTACATATCCTCCTTTTAGTCTTCTTTTTGTTTATTTAAATACTCCTTACCCTCTTTGTTTTTTTAGATCCCTCTCACACTTTCAGCACTTATTTTGTTTTTTTAGTTCTTTATTTTGAACCCCTTTCATTTCATCACACTCACTTTTTGTTTGATTATTTGGGGTTTAGTTTAGGGAACAGATGGAGGGCAGGCAGGGGAGAGGTAGAGGGGGGAGGAGAGGGAGGGGGAGAGGAACAGGGCAGGAAGGGGGGCAGGAAGCGGGGGTGGAAGCAGTGGGTGGACCCAGCCACTTGGTTCAAGATGAACAAGTGGCTGGGCCCAGTGGCGGACAGAGTAGGGCTTCACAGTCCGGGAAACAGAGGGCATCGTCACAGGGGAAGGCCAAGGCGACTAGGGAGGCAAGGTTTTCGATGGAGGAGAAGGAGGCCCTCGTCGAGGCCTATATGGCCAGGTTTAGGAGGCTGCAGCACCAGAAGACCACCCCGACTGAGAAGAGGAAGCTCTGGCATGAGATAAGGAATGCAGTCAATGCAGTGGGTGGCCGGAATAGAGATATGGACTCTATAAAACATCGCTACCGGGACTGTAAGATGGATCTCAAGAAAAAGTTAAGCCTGGAGGCCCGACATGCCGCAGGAACCGGTGGTGGCCCTGCCCTGGAAATTGAGTACTGCCGATGGGAGGAAATGTTGCGGCCCAGCATCTCCGAGGTGGATGTAGTCGGTATCAGAGGAATTGATACCGGGAACCTGCCATTCTCATCTGACGGTAAGCTCATTTAACAATAAATTCACATACGAATGTATTTCAAGGGACACTATACGCAAACCTTTACTTTCATGATTAAGGTAGCGAATACAATTTTCCAAAACATTCAAATGTACTTATATTACCTAATTTGAATCATTCTTGAGATATATTTTAATGAAGAAATAGCCATGCACACGGTGAACCAATCACAGGAGGCAGCTATATTTAGCTAACAATCAGCATCTTCTAAGCATATTTAGATATGCTTTTAAGCAAAGAATATCCAGAGAATGAAGCTAATTAGATAAGAAAAGTACATTAGAAAGTTGATTATAAATGTATGCTTCTAAATCATGAAAGATAAAACATTGGGTTTCATGTCCCTTTAAGGATCAGATTAATGCTATTACGCTGTTTACACGCATTCACAATTACTTTGCGGTTACATCAGTATCTAGGCTATAGGTTAGGTGTGCATTTAAACAGACTGAAAACAAACGCTAAAACATTCAGATTGAACAGACATATCACAAACACGGTTTAGAAAATCCGGAAAATGTATTAATTGTTAGATTTCAAAGTGGATTAATGATTCTGCATTTGTAATTGTATCGTAAGCTAAGTCATTTAAAGCTTCATTTGGAAATATGCTAATATATACATTTATTTCTTTTTCAAATATACAGAGTCTGGGGAGGAGGCAGCACAACAAATACAGCCTCCTCCATCTCCCCGGGATGAGAGTGGTGAGGAGGAATTTCCACTTTGGAGGGAAGAGGCCCCCCGTGACGAAGAGGGCACGGAAGCAGATGAAGAGGCCCCGGAAGCAGAGGAGGAGGCCGCGGAACCAGAGGCCCCTCAAGGACCCGCACACCGCCGTGCACGGGCACCCCGCCGTGCACGGGTACCCCGCCAAGCACAACAAGAGGAAATAGCGGAGGTGCGGGTTCTACTGGACTACATAGACCAGATGCGTAACTCCCGGATACAAAATATTGAAGGCCGAACTCGAATTATTGATGGACAAAACCAAATAATTGAAGGACAAAACCAAATAATAAACATACTTAATAGAATAGAACAAGGGCAAAACAGAATCATTAATCTACACCAAGAGATGTTTAATTTTTTCCGGGAGGCGCATGCTGGTCTGCCTCCTGGTCCGCCTCCTGCTGCTGGGCCTCCTGCTGCTGGGCCTCCTGCTGCTGGGCCATCTTCTCCTGCCGGCCCATCTTCTCCTGCCGGCCCATCTTCTCCTGCCGGGCCATCTTCTCCTGCCTGGCCATCTCCTCCTGCCGAGCCATCTTCTCCTCCTCAGCCATCTTCTCCTCCTCAGCCATCTTCTCCTCCTCAGCCATCTTCTCCTCCTCACCTTGGTCGTCCCAGTACTCTTCCTTCCACTCTTCCCACAACATCTCCAAGGAGAACTCATCAGAGTCGGCATTTGCCCCTCCCAGAGCCTCAGCCCCGTGGGAAGAGGGGAAGGAAGAGGAAGTAAGTATTTGTTTTCATGTTTAATGTTTTTTTTATTTAATGTGTAATGGATAGGTATGTGATGATGTGGTTTTCATACACTTGTGGACCACACTCTGTATATAATCTACTTCTATGGGACCGGGTCCATGGAGGCAGATTGTTTGCAGAGTGTGGGTTATAAGTGTGTGAAAACCACATCATCACATACCTATCCTTGTTCATGATATTGATTGGTTTCTGTGATGTGATGTCCAAACTGTTTCCCGAATCGCAAAAAAAATTACCATTACAATTATCCATGATGGCATATTACTGTTTGAATGCCAATAACACAGCTTAAAGGGACAGTCAGAAAATTATTGATTACAAAGAAAACACTGTATTATGCATTATCAAGTTGGAAACAACAAAACATGGAGAAATACGTGTGACTTATGTGCTTACCCTTGTATCTATGACTATGAAAAATGAACACTTATTTGTTGTTCTGACATAACAACATTTTAGATATCAATGATCAATACATGGTAAATAATATGCTGTATGAGCACAAGGTTTAACATATACAAATGCTATCCAAATGCCCTCTAGTGGTCAAATTGTATAATGATTACATGCACTCTTCAAGCTCTAAGAAATGAGCACACGAACCTCATAGGTTTAGCTAGCAAATTAAAATAAACACAGACAAATGATTAATTGGTGAGAAACCTTTGATATCATTGATATTACAAAATTGACTTTTAGAATAATGCAAAACATTATTTGTTTTCTAAACTGTCCCTTTAACAAAATTACATATGCTAACATATATTTGAAGATTGTTGGTATATCTACATGTACTTGTTCAAACAATAAATATTGAAATCAGATTTATATTGACGTGTTAAATAAAGTCTATTTTCTTAAAGAGACATTATTGTTTTCATTTATTTTCAGAAAGACATTTGTTTTAACAATGAATATGGTTTAAAGTCCTTTTAGGAGTGGGGGCTGAAAATATGCTAACAATAATATATTTGGAGATTAACCAATGTGTAACTCATACATGATACAAAAATAAACATTTGCATTAAAGGGAAAGTATACTATATTTTTAACAGAACTGTATGTAATAGACACTACTAGAAACAACAAGATTAACATATACTGATATCAATATTACAAAGCTTTAAACACTTTCAAAGAAAATAGGGTTATCTCTATTGAAAATATAGATGAACCCCCATTACAACCGTAAATCAAGACAATACCCCATCATTAACATATGAAAAGACCCTTTACACAAACAGGAGAAAGCTGGAGATGGTACTCACATGAAACTCAGAGGCTTGGCGAGGAGTCTGAAAATTACTTCAATTTTATTTGAACAGATGCAAAATGAAACGTGTATTTGTTAAACAATGGACTATCTAACTAGAGACAAAATAAAAAGTTTTGATTTATAATGTGAGTGTCTAATGAACCTTTAATAGAATATACGACGAAATTACATTTAGAAGAAGTCGGCATCATATATTTAGCATATGATAAAGATAAATGCATATTGATTACTTGATTCTAACACAATAGCGCATATTTATGAATTAGATATCTTTAACATTAAACACAACAGTCATTTTACATAAAAAGGAACATATTGTTGACAAACATATTAAACAACATGGACTATAGAGATTTGCACTTGCCTCGAAATATCTTATGCATGAAAACATTTTGCTTTCGTTCGTTTATTCAACCAGACATCCAGCAAAAGAGAATGTGGTGGTCTTTATCAGCTATGGTTCAACAATGTAACATGATGCAAACAATCCATATTCGCAATGTTTTTAAACTTGGCTTCATTCACAAACGTGTTTAACGTGCACAAACAAATATTGCGGGACTACGTAATACAATCAGACGTTTTTTTACCTTTGCATGTGATGTCTTAATTAACATGGCGCTTCCTTGATCACGTAAGAACGCAATCCAATAAAAGGCACATTCCTGATCACGTAAGAACGCAAACAAAAAAAAAGGCGCATCCTTGATCACGTAAAACGGCAACCAATAAAAGGTGCATCCTTGATCGCGTAAAAACGCCATCCAATAAAAGGTGCATCCTTGATTGCGTAAAAACGCCATACAATAAAAGGCGCATCCTTGATCGCGTAAAAACGCCATCCAATAAAAGGTGCATCCTTGATCGCGTAAAAACGTCAGTCAATACAAGGAATCATTGGACAGCCTGGCAGGTGACGTCTTAAGCAACATGGCGCATCCGCGATCGCAGAAAAACCGCAGCCAATACAAGGACTCAGTTGACAGCTTGGCATATCACTAAGAAACTTATTTATATTTTTGAAACTAGTATGTGTCTAGATTGATATCTAGGAATGTCACGAAATCATGATTCATCTTGATCTATAGCTATGGTGTATATCTTTAACATTTAAAAGATACACATGAGAAATACATATGCCATTGATGTTTTAAGATATGTTTAGATTGTTTGGGAATAACAATAATGACACATGTATTGATCAAACGGGTCATTTATTCAAGTTGAAATATGGTCAGACTACCTATAGCCATATATGGGAGGAGAAGTATTTTTTAAAAATATTTTGAAAAACATATTCCTCATATAAAATATGCGCATTACACACAGAGATTGATTTGGTTACACTTTTACAATAAGATAGAATAGAAAATGAAATACATGTGCTGTCAACATTACAATAAGATTGTTTATTATTAAGATTATATGTCCTTGTTCATGTAAAAAGGACAAAAACGCTTTAGAAATGGAAATACATTCATTAACAATTGTGCTCACCATCACTTAAAGGGACATGATTTTTATTTATAAAAAGAGGATACACAGAGACAATACTATTTCAATAAAATGAACACTTTACAGGGATTATATCATTGTATCAATCCTCAGATCATTTGTTAAAGGTGCATCAATTCATGCAGAGTTTATAAATACACACATGGATGTGAAATTTGAAATATACATATATAACAATCTTTATATACATATATAAAACAATTACTATGCTAATCATAATCATGCAATGATAAAGATTTTAGATAACAATATAAAGACAAAAATAAAAATTACATTGGAGATGTTAATCTTAAAGTCATTTAGAATTGTATTACATATATGATTCAGGAAACAACATTATTTTGGGTATGTCCCTTTAAGGATCAACCAGATAAAATAGAGATTTCAATCAATGACATGAATAAGGAGGACAAAGAATCGTGCAATGACATGTCTTTTATTAGTATGTCAGAAAACAACAACGTTTATAAATAATATGGTAAAGATCAGGAAAATGGAGACATATGACAAGGTAACAGAGTGCATCACAGTCCATGAAGAGAGTTGCCAAGGGCGACCATAGCCCCATTGTAGATATATGACAAGGTAACAGAGTGCATCACAGTCCATGAAGAGAGTTGCCAAGGGCCACCATAGCCCCATTGTAGATATATGACAAGGTAACAGAGTGCATCACAGTCCATGAAGAGAGTTGCCAAGGGCCACCATAGCCCCATTGTAGATATATGACAAGGTAACAGAGTGCATCACAGTCCATGAAGAGAGTTGCCAAGGGCCAGCATAGCCCCATTTGAGCCATATGATAAGGAAACAGAGTGCATCACAGTCCATGAAGAGAGTTGCCAAGGGCCACCATAGCCCCATTGTAGATATATGACAAGGTAACAGAGTGCATCACAGTCCATGAAGAGAGTTGCCAAGGGCCAGCATAGCCCCATTTGAGCCATATGATAAGGTAACAGAGTGCATCACAGTCCATGAAGAGAGTTGCCAAGGGCCACCATAGCCCCATTTGAGCCATATGATAAGGTAACAGAGTGCATCACAGTCCATGAAGAGAGTTGCCAAGGGCCAGCATAGCCCCATTTGAGCCATATGATAAGGTAACAGAGTGCATCACAGTCCATGAAGAGAGTTGCCAAGGGCCACCATAGCCCCATTTGAGCCATATGATAAGGTAACAGAGTGCATCACAGTCCATGAAGAGAGTTGCCAAGGGCCACCATAGCCCCATTGTAGATATATGACAAGGTAACAGAGTGCATCACAGTCCATGAAGAGAGTTGCCAAGGGCCAGCATAGCCCCATTTGAGCCATATGATAAGGTAACAGAGTGCATCACAGTCCATGAAGAGAGTTGCCAAGGGCCACCATAGCCTCATTTGAGCCATATGATAAGGTAACAGAGTGCATCACAGTCCATGAAGAGAGTTGCCAAGGGCCAGCATAGCCCCATTTGAGCCATATGATAAGGTAACAGAGTGCATCACAGTCCATGAAGAGAGTTGCCAAGGGCCACCATAGCCCCATTTGAGCCATATGATAAGGTAACAGAGTGCATCACAGTCCATGAAGAGAGTTGCCAAGGGCCAGCATAGCCCCATTTGAGCCATATGGCAACAATAACAAAAACATCAACATGTGGACGGAGGATTCTTATCTGCGACCTTGGAGCATCTCCAGATCCTCCACTTACTGGTCATCCTCTTCATCGTCCTGTGCATGTCCAGCTCCAGATTCAGGCCTTGAATTTAATCGCATGATTTGACGCAGAGTCAAATCCTGAACCCGGAGCTGGGCCTGCATGGTGTCGTTCATCCCTCTCAGGACAGCTGCGTTCCTCAACATGGCCTGCTCTACTCGTGCTATACCTTCTAGCATGAGCCATGCTGAGTCACAGCCTAAAATAAAGAATAAATCAAATATTAAGGATAATTACACAACAGAAGAAAAAATAAGCAAAGATACATTGTCATCATAAAGACAAATCATTCTTTACATCAATTTGTTAAAATTGATTCTTTACACATTAAATATGTTATTCAGACAGACCGAAATCATTAAAGGGACAGTTTACTCAAACATGTTGTCCCCTTTAATTGGTTTTCGATGATCCACTTATACAGCTTGAGTGTATGTAATCTTGTTAAAGGATTTACATTGTACTTACATTAGCAATTTAAATATTTTAATTATACTGTGGTAGGCACACCTATCCTTAAACATTTTGGCGTTGAGGACAAGCTGTGTAAACATATCAACCTGAAGAAATTACATTCCCACTGGGTTAGACAAGAGATAATGTATCAACATTTGTACATAAATTGTTGGATCCAAGTAGTGGTGATTGGTATATGTAGTGATATCAAATTAAAGGGACACTGAACCTAAATATTTAGTTGACTGATTCAGATAGAGCAAGACATTACAAATATTAAAAAATTAAACATATTCTTTAAATGTTTGAATTCTCTAGCTAGATTTGGAATGCAAGAATGTAGGTTTATAGGGCAGGCCATATTTGTTTATCAACTTTGGTTGTCCCTGCTGGTTGATGGATACATTCATCCAACAATAAAGAAATGATGTCCACAATTATTTTCTATTTAAAATTAATTCTAGGCATTTCTTTGTTTCAATAAAGATAGCAAGAGAATGAACAATAATTAATAAGAGTAGTAAATTATAAATTTGATTAACATTGCATGCTCTATTTGAATCACAATAGAAACAATTTGCCTTCAGTGTACCTTTAAGTATCTTATTATGTGGATTTTGAATGATACTTACAGCTGTGCCTGGGAAGGACAATCTGACACCCAGGACAATGAAGGTTGAGACAGGGGGGAGGGATGGGATTGTATTGGGGAGGGATGGGATTGGGTTGGGGAGGGATGAGCTGCTGCTCCGGGGTAGGCCGTACAGCTGGGGAGTGGTGAGTTGGGGTCTGGGCAGCTGTATGTCCAATAATACGGGGAGAGCGGCGAAGGGGGATGAAGGGCCGTTTTTTAGGAGGGACATGAAAGGACAAATGGGAAGGGCCGGCAGGGGTCTGGGCCTGGGCAGGGGTCTGGGCCTGGGCAGGAGTCTGGGCCTGGGCAGGAGTCTGGGCCTGGGCAGGGTTCTGGGCAGGGGTCTGGGCCTGGGCAGGGGTCTGGGCCTGGGCAGGGGTCTGGGACTGGGCAGGGGCAGAAAACAGATGACCAGAGGTGGAGGATCCATCTGAAATAAATAATACAAATATATTAACATCTCATACATCATGAAATCAAATCAACGCATTTAAAATTGATTATGTTTTCAATATACTTAGAAGTGTGTTTGAATTTCTAAACAATTATGAAATGAGGATATGGTATGCATATAGGCACTCAGATGAATATCAATGACTGTCTGTACAATTATAACATTATTATTGTGTTTTGGCCTGGAATATGCATGTGACATAATGATGCCATGAATTATAAAAAAAATTAAAAAAAAAAACATCCAAGCATATTTTCATGCTGCCTGATATAGAAAGGGGGCAGTAGTGTATTTGAACAGACAAATAATATTCCTTTTTAAAGTGCAAAAGCTGTAGACTTTGAATGTCTTCAATAAAATGATTTCCAATAAAGCAACATGTTGGAAACATGATAGATATATTTCACATACCATCAGACTCCAAGGCAGCCTCTTCCTCCTCCGTCACACATGTTTAATCAATCTCTGTAAAACATAACATGTTGTGTACACATTAAGATCAGATATTATAACATATGTTACTGTTGATCAAAGACACACATCAATGTTGCATTAAAGATATACACACCCAAAGTTATGATTTACATCATTTTGATGGAGCATACAAATGACATTAGATTTGTTATTCTCAATGATTCAGATTTTCGATGTATTGTTTGTATTAATTTTAAAATCATAAAAGCATAGTACATAGAACATTTAAGATGTCTCATGTGTGTATCACTTGATAACTGTTGTCAAAAATGAACATGGAAACAAACATATGCTATACATCTTCTGAATAACAAAGGTGTAGACTAAGAAAGTTTTAATTATTAATCTTTCAATATTCCAAGAAAATTAATATATAATCAGAGGAGTAAATTATATGTTTGTTTCAAATGTTATGCTTCATCAGAATCATGCTCATTATATTGATTACCAATGCTCCTTCAATGACATATAAATAAGTCAATGGACTTACCAGGAGACCGCAAAGGCGTCTCTGTGTCAGTGCTGGATTCCTCTGGGCTCCCCACACCAACTCTCTCTATGAATGATATAGATATATATTAGTGAACACATTTGGGATAGCACTAAATCACATCTGTAGCGAATTTTAAGAATAATCAACTTGAAAATGTGAAGAATAGAGCAGTCATTAAACAAAAAAATGCTTGATTGAATCAAGGGGATTCTGTTAAAAATGATGTATTGAACATATGTTTAATTTCTGACTATATTAGACATCAAACTCATCTCATACGATGCTATTGCATATCTAAATATACCCATTGATCAATGTTCTTAAAAGAATACACACAAACCACATTTTGAATAACAGCTGTTGACAAATATAAACAAAGACATGTGGCACATCGAGCCATTTGTGCAATGTACAGTAATCTTGTTTAGGACACAACACATATTGATCACAATACAAAACCAAATGGATTAGTACAAATATGTAATCATGGTGCTGTTAGAGTATGCTGATATCTATAAAGTAACTCCAACAGTGAATATGTGAATTATATATCAATATTGTCTAATCCAAAGAATGTAAAGATGAATGAATCGATTGTTTATTAAAGGGACACTGACATGATTTATTTCAATCATTTATTTCACTGTTCAACCTGTTCAAAATGATTTAACATTGACTCCTATTATAATTTGAATGTTGCTACATTTTAATCTTAAAGGCAGATAAGCAATATTGGATTCAATAAATATTGTTTGTTGAAGGTATCCACCAATCATCAATCAAAACCCAGGTTGGTCAACCAAAATTGAGCTGCAGATAAACGTACATTCTTGATTTAAAAACACATTTAGCAATAGAATATTTCACATATGATTATAGTATTATATTTAAATGTTGATTAATATTGCATGCTCTATCTGAATGACAACATTAATAATTTTAGCTCAGTATCCCTTTAATATAAAATTATATTGATTTGACAATGTTGGTGTTAATGAATTCTCTACTCCATATGTTGATGTAATGAATGGGATTGAGCATGCAATTCCAATCTAATATGTTATTTAAGGATATCCTAAGAATTATTTAATTTTCATCTATTAAAGGGACATGAAGCTCTAAATGTGTAATTGTATACATTTTTAAACTATGTACTACTGTTATCTGAACACATGATTTTAACTTTTGAAAATATGCCAATTTATGCATAGAAAAACAGCCGGATAATACCAGTAATGCATTGTTTAACATAAACCAAAATCCATTAATTTTTCTAAGAACTAAAACAATAGACTGAACCAATGTAGCTCATAAAATGTTTAAACAAAACAATAAAATCACGTTTAAAAAAAATTCTATGTAAAATTTAGTTGTCATGTCCCTTAAATGACGTGATCAATTTCAAAAATGGAATCTATATTTTTAAAATCTAAACATATGCAAAATTGTGTGTATTTTTACAAAATGTATACAAATAAGATTAAGCAATACACAAGGGAAGAATATAAATTGGACATTCAAAGAATCTTACATTAAAATTAAGACATCCAGAATAGATGGGATATCTTAAATTCCAAAGAAAATCAGAGTAGTCTTACAATGTAATCCTATTTTTTGGTTTTATTTATTCTTATTTGCAAAAAGTTTTAAAATCCATTTTGAAGATACATATAAATATTGAACAATGTGGATTTAGTATGTAATGTTCTGTCCATGTTTCTAAGACAAATGTCAATTAAAATGAGACATACCATACTGTGACAAGCCCTGCCTTGAGGATCCAGCACCAACATCCAGATCTGTAATATATTAAATGAGGATTGGATATCATTAATACAAATCATGCCATGTTTAAAATCTTTACATTATTAGCAAATCAATTAAAAAATATTAATCCTTTGGTAGTCCCATGAGTTAATTTTTTCCTCAATTCTATTCATGATAAATATATCCTGTACTCTTATTTTCAATCAGTTGTGTTGTTTACTGTAGCTTAAATAATTTTTTTGTGTTATTTCATTCTCATCAATTGATGGGCATATGTTATAATTTATTTGGATTCTTCTTTTTTTATTATGTATAATATTGAAAATAAGAATACTGTATTCTTCACATATATAATAATTCACATTTCATTTTGACCAACATGTGTAAAGCAATGCCACTTACAGCAAACCCATGTTAACGTGTATGCGCAATTCCATTTTCGCGATCATTGCGCAATGATTCCAAGCAGAATTACGCATCCGTCATTTGACCAACATGTATAAAGCAATGCCACTTACAGCAAACCCATGTTAACGTGTATGCGCAATTCCATTTTCGTGATCATTGCGCAATGATTCCAAGCGGAATTACGCATCCGTCATTTGACCAACATGTATAAAGCAATGCCACTTACAGCAAACCCATGTTAACGTGTATGCGCAATTCCATTTTCGCGATCATTGCGCAATGATTCCAAGCGGAATTACGCATCCGTCATTTGACCAACATGTATAAAGCAATGCCACTTACAGCAAACCCATGTTAACGTGTATGCGCAATTCGATTTTCGCGATCATTGCGCAATGATTCCAAGCGGAATTAAGCATCCGTCATTTGACCAACATGTATATAGCAATGCCACTTACAGCTAACCCATGTTAACGTGTATGCACAATTCCATTTTCGCGATCATTGCGCAATGATTCCAAGCGGAATTACGCATCCGTCATTTGACCAACATGTATAAAGCAATGCCACTTACAGCAAACCCATGTTAACGTGTATGCGCAATTCCATTTTCGCGATCATTACGCAATGATTCCAAGCGGAATTACGCATCCGTCATTTGACCAACATGTATAAAGCAATGCCACTTACAGCTAACCCATGTTAACGTGTATGCGCAATTCCATTTTCGCTCTGTGACGCATATTCTGTAGAGCGCAAGAAACATCATTCCTATTTCATGTGTCACTAATCTAAAATCAGATATCTAAACATCATATGTAGTGTATGTTGTGAGATCTGTATAGGTTTAGTATCTGACTATATACACATTTTTTAAAAATAAATCAAATATTAAGATATTATATGAAGTTGGATAGTTACCTGGTTCAGATTCTCCATCATCTCCTCCCAGGCCACCGGACGGAGAAGCAGCTGCCCTGGCCCCTGCGTCAGGACTTTCAGATCCCGCAGCTGGGAGGGAAGAAGAGGAGGCCGAGGATGGCGAGGATCTAAATCTTTTGGGGACCCGGAGATTGAGGAGCTCGCATAAAGTCACCTCATAAGGGAGTAGGTATAGTTTCCGCAGGGCCTTTCTTTGGCCCCCTCTTTTATGGGCTTGTACCCACTCCCTTATGAGGTTGACTTTTTTTGTTAAGCGCAACCTCATATCTCCGAATCTCCTCATGATTTGATCCTGGCTCCTCTGGACGTCACACACCAATCTAACCGCATTGGTGATAGACTCCCAGAGGGCCTTCTTAACAGGCGCATCTGTCGAACTCCTCTTGTTCCCAAACAGCTGGGGATAAAAGTCCTTGATGGCGTGGACCAGTGCAGCGCTCTCCTGCTTGGTGAACCTGGGAGGTTTCATGCCTGCTGGGTTGGATTATAATAATAATAATATATATTGCCTGCAGGCATTAGAGAACTGACAAAGATGGCAACGTGTAATGGACTTTTATATGGTGAAATAAACAGGAGATGCACCATGGGACAAGTTATCTGTACATCTGATTGGATAAAAGTTTGAAATATTGTTAGAATGTCTGTGAGACCATCCTGACTCAAGTTGTGTTTGTGTGATAAACTCTGATTGGCCGTTCCTTAATGTTTCATATCTTAGCAACTTCCATATACATACCTCCTGGTGGTGCTGTTACTTCATTTTTCATGTAGACTTATTTGTAACTCATGGGCCTGTCATGCGGATATGTGTGACGCAGATTTAATATCCGTGATCCGTTAAATATTAATGATTAAATTCTCTTTAAAATCTAATACTGTCACATTATTAAATGTTGTAGACATTTCTCGTTTTAATAACGGTCTGTTTCTTTAATACAAATACACATTTAATATTGTATGTCTTTATTGTTCATAAAATCCATTTCTTGACTTATTGTGAAGTATTGATATTGCTCTATTAAATTTATTTATAATGCACATTGATTGTGTGCTATTGCGTGACATTAGACTCTAATGTTTAAAGATGCTAATCTGGTGTTTCAAGATGCGTTTCCCACGCAATATTTCTGAATGTTCAAATTCAGGTTATAATGTCAGTAACTTGGATAATCTGTTTATAAATGTTAAACTACAGGTTTGTTTGTTATTAGTAAATAAACCTCGAGCTTGTATTTGTCTGAAGTGCTCATATATGTTATTGTGCAATGGCGTCTTTATTTTTAAATAGACATTACAAACAAACAATTGTATCAAATGATCTGTAGAGATAGAAAATTGTTTAGACTTTAAAATGTAACTCAATTTATCTTAGTATTTAGATATCCTCAACAGAAGAAATTTAAATGCACATGGTTGAGCCAATCACATAAGGCATCTCTGTGCATCCACCAATCTTCATCTACTGAGCCTATCTCGATATGCTTTTAAAGCAAAGTATGTCAAGATAAGAAGAGAAGTAAATACACTCTTTAAATCTCTTAAAGGGACACTGTCCAAACAAATTTAGCGTTTGTGATTCAGATTGAGCATGAAATGTTAAGCAACTTTATAATTTAATCCGATTCTCAAATGTTAAGAATTATCTTGTTATGTTTCTTAGCAAATCAATAATGATATTTTAGATTACGGACAATTGTTTCCAAAAACCTGGGTTGTCCTTGATGATTGTTGGATAAATTAATCCAACCAAAAAAACCAAGGTCTGTCCAGAGTACTGAAGCAAATAAATTATCTTTTTAATGCCTTATTTTTAAAGTAATGATAGCAACATCACAAGGAGCATTCATAATATGAGACAATTTTTAAAGTTGCTTAAAATAGAATACTCATTCAGAATGTATAAATCATTAATTTTTTAACTGTCTCCCTTTAAGTATATTTTGAGTTCATGTCCCTTTAAAGAAACATTTCACAATAATGCTTGAAAAATCAGAAACCTAAGCACCTTCCTTTTGCTAAATTAGTATAACATATGAGTAAAGCAAATTTAGATTAACTTCTGGATTGTTTTACACACTGACTGAAATATATATTGTAAAGGAGGTATTTCAGAGTCTTCAGCTTAGAGGGACATTAAGCTATATGTTATGTATGCATTTTGAATAAGATTATAATATTTGAACAACTTAATATGTTTTGGTATTCAATCATTAGATTGTAATTATATATTCTTGGATTAAATACATATCTACATCGGCTATTTTGATGCTGATTGTTGGTTGCACATAGATGCCTTATGTAATTGACTAAGATATGTGCATTGATGTATCTTTTTAAAAGTATATTTAAAGACTGAATGTAATTCTATAGTACTTTCTAAATATGTTTAAATTCTTTTATGAATTATTGAAAAATCAATACACAATATACTTTGTGAATGTCCCTTTAAGGACCAAAACATTTTGAATGTTGATTTAACATTGTCAAATGAAACTAAAGGGGAATGAAAATTATATATAGATATGTGATGTCTAACCCAAGAGGTAAGATTTTAAAAACTACATAATATTAATAACTATAGTTAAATGACTCCACTAGAAAATTAAATCGATTAACCTGGCATCCAATAACTAGCTTGTGAAAAATATCAAGTTAAATGACCTAACATTTATAAATGTAAAAATTAAAAGAATTTAGAAAATAATGTTTTGAGATACCTAAGGAAGATACAAGATCTTATAAAATTAATTTTACATTCAACAACACTGTCACTTTAATGTAATTGAACCACTTCCCCTTCTTAAAAGTGAAAACAAATAATTTATGTCAAATTTTGACTACATATCCGAAATTATTTTAACATCTAAGAATTTCAAAAGAAAAGCATCGATGGATATCACTCCCCAATTAATTTAAAAAAATATAGTTTAATGTAATATTCTCTGAATCAGTGGATTTTCTAAAATTAATGCATTATTTGATCTTATGCATGTGCTTGTCAAATAGCCAACTACCAGTCATGGGAGTCAAATTGTTTTTTATTGACAGATTATCTGGATATTTATTATAATCTGTTCAAAAGAGTGTATTTAATACTAAAATGTTTATTATTACCATTTAAAAAATTAAAAGTTTCTGAAAGAAAAACAAAAATTTTTTCCTGGAAGTCATCAGATGACAATCTGAAATAAAAAATAAAAATTTTAACAAAGTTAATACACACGTTGTCAAATATTCATAAAATACATTTACAATCATCTTGTGTCTATGCTCTAACTTTGTTCAACATTTTATCTAGATATTTATTAATTAAATTTTAAAAAAAATAAAACATACACCATTCTATTGTGTAATAAAAAATAAATTTAAATATCTGAATTTCTAATTCTACATAATAATGTATATCACATTTCAATAATATATATGTATGCTGAACATAAATGTAATATTTCATGTCCATTCAAATACCTCTATATCAACTATAATATGTATTCCTTTTTCTGATTGTGATCCCTAAATATCTAATTATGAAATAAGTATGACTAATGTATGTAAGCTACCAATATTCAACATTCTTCCTGTGATTCTTAACTAGCATGCATTGGTACACCAACCTGGATAATGCATGGTCTTTGAAAGTCAATTCAGGGGTAAACAGTTGATCTTCAATAGGTGTCTTATTCATCAGTTCATAAAATAGAGGACTGTGAAATACCATCTAAAAAAGTAAAATCATCTAAGAGTCTGATTGTGATCCCTAAATATCTAATTATGAACTAAATATGACTAATGTATGTAAGCTACTAATATCCAACATTCTTCCTGTGATTCTTAACTAGCATGCATTGGTACACCAACCTGGATAATGCATGGTCTTTGAAAGTCAATTCAGGGGTAAACAGTTGATCTTCAATAGGTGTCTTATTCATCAGTTCATAAAATAGAGGACTGTGAAATACCATCTAAAAAAGTAAAATCATCTAAGTGTCTGATTGTGATCCCTAAATATCTAATTATGAACTAAATATGACTAATGTATGTAAGCTACTAATATTCAACATTCTTCCTGTGATTCTTAACTAGCATGCATTGGTACACCAACCTGGATAATGCATGGTCCTTGAAAGTCAATTCAGGGGTAAACATTTGATCTTCAATAGGTGTGTTATTCATCATTTCCAAAATAGAGGACTGTGAAATACCATCTAAAAATTAGAAAATCATCTAAGTGTCTCCAATAGGATGCCTCCACGGCCTTATTCTATCAAATAGTTGGCACTTACCATGTGAACATGTCTTTGTATGGTTTTCAAGGTCAGCAGATTGGAATGATAATGCCAGACATCATCCCATTGGTAGACTTCAATTTCAATCTTGGCTTTTTCCACTCTTGGCAATCTTCACTGTCAGGCTTCTAATTCTTCCCTTTCAGTCTTTAGATTAAGTCAACTCCCTAATGGCAGAAAAAGTTTATTAAAAATTACTACAAGTGTGTGAATCAGTTCTGTACCCCTCTCCCACCCCCCATTTCAGAATAAATGTCTGTCACTAGCTTACTAAGCGTGTGTAGCATCTTGTGTTATGTTCTATCAAGTGTGAAGATGAGTCATATTGAGCAGGACGAACCTCTAATGTGTGACATTGAACCATAGTCATGCTAGAGGATAGTTATGCTAGAGGATCCCTTTCTGAGTATTTACATTTTTAGTAATGTGTAAACTAAATACTAGTTTAGAAAATGTATGCCATATGATGTATTTGTGTACAATTCATGCCAGCAACAGTCCATACATTTATACTTACCATCTGATGTCCTCTTTAAAAACCAGGTGGCAAAGACTCGCTACAGGACCCAATGCCCAGAACATCACCTACATTAATAAATGAAACACTTTTTTAGCATTTGATGAACAATCCTAACATGTTTGCACAATTCTCTACTTGTCATTTCCCTAGAGTTCACATCTATTGACAATACTCCAGTCTAACTTCTATTATTTACCGTCTAAAGTGGCGGTTGATGATGTCTGCTCTGACATTGAGCCCCTCGTCCCGGAATGGCCCCTCTAGAACAGGATCATCCTCCTCATCTCTGAGGAGGTTTCGGTGCGCCGGGACGCCCTGCAGCATCCCAGCCCGCTGTGCAATATTATGCAGGACGCTACAGGCTACAACGATCTTAGCCACCTTCTTTGGGTTGTACTGGAGGGCTCCTCCTGACCTGTCCAGGCACCTGAACCTCATCTTCAGGAGCCCGAACATCCGTTCAACCACCGCCCTGGTTCTCTTATGAGCCCTATTGTAGCGCTCCTCAGACACATCAGTCGGGCTACGCAAGGGGGTAATGAGCCAAGGTCGGCTCATGTACCCAGAATCACCTATAAATTATGAACAGAACATAATTCAAACAGAATCCTCAAAATAGTATTTAGAGTCCAATAAAAAGTTTTGTACATGATAATCCACTAACAAATGTTTATTTAAAAAAAAAATAATCTAGTTCAATATTATTCTCTATCTTGCCATTTCAGCTAAGACATGCTACATATGCGTATTTCTCCTAAACCAAACCTTGTGTAAAATGCAAAATACATGGTTACATTGCATTCTCTATCTGAGCATTTAAGGTAAGACATGCTACATATCTGCATTGAACTAAAAGTAGACATTAGCGGAAAGAGACAATGACATGGTTAAATTGCATTAGCTAATATCTTGCCATTTCAGCTAAGACATGCTACATATGCGTATTTCTCCTAAACCAAACCTTGTGTAAAATGCAAAATACATGTTTACATTGCATTCTGTATCTGGGCATTTAAGGTAAGACATGCTACATATCTGCATTGAACTAAAAGTAGACATTAGCGGAAAGAGACAATGACATGGTTAAATTGCATTAGCTAATATCTTGCCATTTCAGCTAAGACATGCTACATATGCGTATTTCTCCTAAACCAAACCTTGTGTAAAATGCAAAATACATGGTTACATTGCATTCTGTATCTGAGCATTTAAGGTAAGACATGCTACATATCTGCATTGAACTAAAAGTAGACATTAGCGGAAAGAGACAATGACATGGTTAAATTGCATTAGCTAATATCTTGCCATTTCAGCTAAGACATGCTACATATGCGTATTTCTCCTAAACCAAACCTTGTGTAAAATGCAAAATACATGGTTACATTGCATTCTCTATCTGAGCATTTAAGGTAAGACATGCTACATATCTGCATTGAACTAAAAGTAGACATTAGCGGAAAGAGACAATGACATGGTTAAATTGCATTAGCTAATATCTTGCCATTTCAGCTAAGACATGCTACATATGCGTATTTCTCCTAAACCAAACCTTGTGTAAAATGCAAAATACATGTTTACATTGCATTCTGTATCTGGGCATTTAAGGTAAGACATGCTACATATCTGCATTGAACTAAAAGTAGACATTAGCGGAAAGAGACAATGACATGGTTAAATTGCATTAGCTAATATCTTGCCATTTCAGCTAAGACATGCTACATATGCGTATTTCTCCTAAACCAAACCTTGTGTAAAATGCAAAATACATGGTTACATTGCATTCTGTATCTGAGCATTTAAGGTAAGACATGCTACATATCTGCATTGAACTAAAAGTAGACATTAGCGGGGAAAAAAATAAATGTTTAAATTGCATCCTATAGCTGAACATTACGCTAACATTTTAAAACTACAGTGGCAATTGTCAAACTAATTAACCATGTTGTGCACAAATACTCACCAACGAGATAACCAGGAGGCATTTGTCTTTCCTCAAACGGTCTCCACAGGGACGACAGAGAGACGATGCGGGCATCATGACTAGCCCCTCCAAAATTCGCACACACATGCATAATCCTCATCCGTGCGTCACAAACATACTGCACGTTGAGGCTATGAAAATGTTTGCGATTTCTGAAGGGCAAGTCATCAATTGGAGCACGCAGCGCAATGTGGGTACAATCTATGGCTCCCAAGACATTGGGCAATTCAGCAATATCAAAGAATTCCCGCTTCAGGCACCTCCAATCACCATCATTCTGTGGGAATCCTATGTATTGCTTACTGATACGTACCATGGCGTCCAGAAAGTTATCAAACACCACAGAAAATGTACCTTGAGCCAGGCCATGCATGTACAGTTCTCCGGATTGAAAACTCCCGGAGGCCAGGACGTATAGACAGCTTAGCATCTTACTCATGGCGGGAACAGCAGTCCTTATTCTTATACGTAGCTCCAAATGAGGTTTAAGAAGATTGTAAAGGCCAATGAGCTGTTCGCGATTGAGCCGATACTTATCATAAACCTCAAAGTCGCTCATGTTTTCCAAGGTGGGTCTCACCCTGTAGACAGGAGGACCTCGAACCAGATGACCCCTTCTTCTCAGTCTGAGCCGCCGAGGCTGCCTGATTCGACCAACAGCTAGTTCGCCAATAGCAGCACCAGCAGCGTCTACCATGTCATCGTCATCCATCTTTCAAAACAGCGTAACAAGGTATGCACTTGATCTGATGTGGATCACAAGTGATGCTTTGGCCATGTTGTTTGGGGGATTTATAGTACAATTAGTCCAATGGTAGTGAGTTTGTAATGATTGCTAATTGTATTCACTTGTTTGTATGTGAGCGGCGCGAATGCTTTCACAGTGGGCGTTTTTTGTTTGTTTGCTGAAATGTTGTTTTCCAACAATGAATCTCAATGTGAAAGTGTCAAATATCACACATACAGTGCATGTTTGTAATGTTTGATCATATGCGTAATCAATATTTCTTAAACGCGATCTTATAGTAACAAGCACACGTCCAGGCTAACATGAATGAAAGTGCATAGTTGTGTATAATGTGCATCGAATGTGATCGATCAATGTTGCTGCAATATTGTTTGTAAACGATAAATTAACATCTGCCATCTGTAGTATTGTATATATAAGTGATTGCCGAACTGTCAATATTGTATGCGTCCCATTAAAATGGCACTAATACTGAATAACTTCCGGCTGTCATCTGTAGTATTGTGTATATAAGTGATTGCCGAGCTGTCAATATTGTATGCGTCCCATTCAAATCTCAATAATACTGAATAACTTCCGGCTGTCATCTGTAGTATTGTGTATATAAGTGATTGCCGAGATGTCAATATTGTATGCGTCCCTTTAAAATCGCAATAATAATTCCGAACTTCCCGTCTGCCATCTGTAGTATTGTATATATAAGTGATTGCCGAGATGTCAATATTGTATGCGTCCCTTTAAAATCGCAATAATAATTCCGAACTTCCCGTCTGCCATCTGTAGTATTGTATATATAAGTGATTGCCGAGCTGGCAATATTGTATGCGTCCCTTTCAAATCGCAATAATAATTCAGAACTTACTGTCTGCCATCTGTAGTATTGTATATATAAGTGATTGCCGAGCTGTCAATATTGTATGCGTCCCATTAAAATGGCACTAATACTGAATAACTTCTGGCTGTCATCTGTAGTATTGTATATATAAGTGATTGCCGAGCTGTCAATATTGTATGCGTCCCATTAAAATGGCACTAATACTGAATAACTTCCGGCTGTCATCTGTAGTATTGTATATATAAGTGATTGCCGAGCTGTCAATATTGTATGCGTCCCATTCAAATGGCACTAATACTGAATAACTTCCGGCTGTCATCTGTAGTATTATATATATAAGTGATTTGCGATCTGACAATATTTATTAATTGTCCCATTCAAATCTCCCTAATAATACTGTTCCAAACTGTTATTTACGTATATGTTGTATTGTAGTATTGAGTGTTAAAGTTCAGAAAGGGGCGGTACAGTGGTGAATCTGTAATCTGTATGGTTGAATCTTCTAATGACGTCATGATATTATTAACCTGCCTATGTAGTTCTGAAATCCTCATTGTGTTGTTGTATTGTGCTACATTGTTATTGTGTGCTGAATAAAATCTAAATGTGTGCTTTGTGGTTGCGTGATGGGTGATGCGTGTTATGTACATATACGTATATATTGTGATTGTGTCCCACATATGCTGACTTCTATATAACGGTCTGACATTGTTGTTCCTTCCCATAAAGTGACATCTGTAATCTGGTGTACTGATGTTCTTGTTGTACGTAATTCCTAATGGTTTCTGGTGATGGAATCATGATGTTAAAAGTACAGTAAAATCCATATGTTGTGTTTTGTGATTCCTATAGAGAATGTAATGTGTTCTTTTTGTAATAAATAAATATTTTTTGTATGTCATGTGGTGTATATTGTTTGTATGCATCGATGAGTGTATATTTGGGATAATGTTATTAGTTAGATGTAGGTATATGAGGGTCTTTTCCCGTGTGTCAATGTAAGTCAATGGGAAAATGGATTTGTGTAGTTTTTTTTCTAACACCCGAGATCTCGCAACTTTGATCATTTGTATTTTGATGGAAAATTATTAAATCTTAAAAATAAACATAGTGTAGTGTTTGTATGAGTGTAAGTGTAGTTTGTGTAATATCTGTTTTGTGATTCGTGAATGTTTATTTTGTCGGTATATGTTTACTACTGGGTCTGAGGTGTCGGTAGAAATTTGAGCGTTGAGTGATTTTTGAGTGTCGGTAACTGAACTCTAAATACCTGAGTCCGTAAGAAACCCGCGTTAGGAGCCTCTAACGCTGGTTTTCACGGCTAACGCCAAACTCCAAATCTAGGCCAGAGAGTGGAGTGTGTTCTGTAGAATGCAGCATATTGGCATCCCTACGTGTTGCACAGTAATTGGTTGGCAGGAAAAAAGAAAGTAATTAATAAACAATATTCAAAAGACCTTTCAATCAGTCTACAAACTGATGCAACATGACAGTTCTAAATACTTTTAAAATATTTGCATGCAGATCTTTTGCAGTAAATAATTTCTGGCCTATAAATGCAAATTAGCTTTACTGCACCTACTGCCATACTGTTCTACAACATACAAGTTGTTTTCAAATAAATAAATAATATTCAAAGTTAGTATTTGATGTATTTTTTTCCTATTACATTAGTCTAGCATAATTCATTGCATCAAAGTGACATTAATTGACTTATATGAGGACAGTATTTATATAGAGTCCCTTGAACTGACTACATAAAAGTATTATTAGTAAAAAAAAAAGGTTGCAATGCATTATTTAGTCATTCTATTGATATAAAGAAGATAAAAATGCACCATATAATTAGACAGTGAAATATGATGCTGATATATCATAGACAATTTTCTCATAAAATAAAAAAAATGAATAGATTTTTATGCCAGGCAACAATGTACAGTGCAGCAAGGGATTTCATTTATCAAAACAACTTTAATAATAGCGAGAATGATGTACAAGAAAAAAGCAGATACGTTAATTGAATGGTTAGAAGTTATTTAAATTAATGAGATTATTTGGAAGCTGTACATGTTCAGATAGATTGATCATTGCCAACAAATATGTTAATAAAAAAGATGAATAAAATATGTTTAATAGCACAATAGATGCAGATTTATTGTGGTTATTTAGACCTTTATTAATTTATTTCAAACATATTTACTTCTGCTTTACTTGTGAATATTTTGTTGTTTATATATCTGCTGTTTTAGCAGTTTTGCATATTTCTAGTAAACAAATAATCTGCAGTCTTCAAATGAAAAAAGATTATCATTGCCCTATGCAGACATGTATGTAGGAAAGGGTTAATACGTAAGCATCTAGAACACTGGTTTTTAAACCTGTCCTCGGGCCTCCCTAACAGGCCACATTTTGTGGTTATCTGAACTAGAACTCAGGTGAAATAAAAATAATCAGCTGATTAGTAAAATCCTGATTAGTAAAAAAATTAGTAAAATCCGGGATGCACTTGGCCAAAAACCGAAACTTATACCGAAAATGTATTTTTTCAAATTATTTTCAAATATTTTTTTTTTTTTTTATTTTTTTTGCATAATTAGAGCCAATAAAAAAAGCCCACACTTTTATTGAAAGTAACACACTAAAATTGGACAAAAATATCTTAAAACAATAATATGCTACACAATAATTTTACCAAGAAAAAAAAACAGGCAAAAAATAATGCCATTTTCGACCAAAATGTTTCTGCGACCAAAATTTTGGTGCATCCCTACTTAAAACAATTATAAATATCAATATACTATATTATTCTTCATTTAGTTCAATGTAACATAATCATATTTAACAGGTTTTTTTTTTACCAATTATCCAAATAAAGTATAATCCTAGAAAACTCATTATATGCAGAACAGTAAGTGAAGTAATAAACTTAAACAGCAGCTCTAGGCTAGCATCAAATTTGAAATATGCTACACAATAATTTTACCGAAACTAACAGGCAAGAAAACCGAAAACCGAAATAGCCAAAAATGCCATTTTCGGCCGAAACTTTCTGCGGCCGAAATTTCGGTGCATCCCTATTATTTTACCTGCTCTTTCAGGTAATCCTGAAAACCTGGCCGGTTGGGGAGGTTTTAGGACATGGTTGAAATAAAATTATCTAGAACTGACATCAAAGTTTGAGGATGTCTGATCTAGAATATGCCCTTGACATCCTAAAAATTAACCGAAACTAACATGCTTCCTGGCACCTATATTATGTATCTTTCTCATGTATAACACACCTGCTAGAAATCATACAATTTTATTAATGCTTGTTATTTTGAAACGTGTCTAACATAAATATTTTGTAATTGCTGCTGTATTTAACACTGGATACTGTGTGTGCATAGTAACCTGAATGCAAAGGGGTCAGCAACCGTTGGCCCGCAGATGTTTTGGAACTACATTTCCCATGATGCTCAGACAGAGCGCTTACAGAGTATCGTAAGCGCTCTGATATCCACTATAGACTCCAAATTACCTTTAGCGTTCTTCACGCTGCCCGCTGCTTTCACTGCTTCTGCTCGTCCTGTGTCACCAACTGGAAGTCCCTCCGGGAACTCCTCTGCTCAAAACCGTTGCCAAAGGGAAAAGAGGGAAGCCTCACCTCCGCTTCCCAAAACGTGAATAGTAGAAAATACAGCAATCCCAGCACTTCAGTAATGATACTTCCAGTACAATAAATTAGGTAAAATCAAAAATTCTCTTTATTCAAAGGATAAAAGCAATACATCTTGAGAAATAGTAGGTCAATCAGTCATAGGCGTTTCGTCAGCAGAGACGTAACTTTCTCAATGACTTACTGATTGCGATGATTGAAATCCGCCACACTAGGTGGCAGATACGTTAAAGTGAAGGTAAACTTTGGTGAATGAAAGCCTGTTTTTTACAAATACTATTAAAAACAGGGGCACTTTCATTCATCAAAGTTTACAAAGCAGCCGTTTTGATAAAAAAAATTACCTTTTTTTCTTTTCACTGCTAGAGCAGCTTCCCCCACGTAGAGATCCTCTATTCACACGTCAGCAATGACTAATCCTTCTTCCTCCAATCACAGCTTTCCCCCCAGGGTAGTCATTGTCTGAGGCCATGCTGTGATTGGAGGAAGCCGGATTAGTCATTGCTGACGTGTGAATAGAGGATCTCTGGGTGGGGGAAGCTGCTCTAGCAGTGAAAAGAAAAAAAGGTAATTTTTTTAACACTTTGATGAATGAAAGTGCCCCTGTTTTTAATAGTATTTTTAAAAAACTGACTTTCATTCACCAAAGTTTACCTTCACTATAAGTAGGACCAATCTTAAGACTTATAGTGATGGTAAACGTCAGACTAAAAGAATGCTGCAATAAAAAGTATATTAGTTTGCAAGTATAACTGCATCATTTTTTTTTTTTTTTTTAAGTGTATAAATATGTTTAAAAGATTTATAATCCTAATTGGTATTGTCTGTTCCTCCGCCCTCCTTCATTTCCTCTTGTTGGCTGGATTGTGATGAATAGAGCAGTCCCATCCTTGCTACATAGGCTTTCTATGGCCTAGATTTGGAGTTTGGCGGTAGCCGTGAAAACCAGCGTTAGAGGCTCCTAACGCTGGTTTTAGGCTACCGCCGGTATTTGGAGTCACTCAAAAAAAGGTCTAACGCTCACTTTTCAGCCGCAACTTTTCCATACCGCAGATCCCCTTACGTCATTTGTGTATCCTATCTTTTCAATGGGATCTTTCTAACTCCGGTATTTAGAGTCGTGTCTGAAGTGAGCGTTAGAAATCTAACGACAAAACTCCAGCCGCAGAAAAAAGTCAGTAGTTAAGAGCTTTCTGGGCTAACGCCGGTTCATAAAGCTCTTAACTACTGTGCTCTAAAGTACACTAACACCCATAAACTACCTATGTACCCCTAAACCGAGGTCCCCCCACATCGCCGCAACTCGATTAAATTTTTTTAACCCCTAATCTGCCGACCGCCACCTACGTTATACTTATGTACCCCTAATCTGCTGCCCCTAACACCGCCGACCCCTGTATTATATTTATTAACCCCTAACCTGCCCCCCACAACGTCGCCGCCAGCTACCTACAATAATTAACCCCTAATCTGCCGACCGCAAAGCGCCGCCACCTACATTATAGCTATGTACCCCTAATCTGCAGCTCCTAACACCGCGACCCCTGTATTATATTTATTAACCCCTAACCTGCCCCCCACAACGTCGCTGCCAGCTACCTACAATAATTAACCCCTAATCTGCCGACCGCAAAGCGCCGCCACCTACATTATAGCTATGTACCCCTAATCTGCTGCCCCTAACACCGCCAACCCCTATATTATATTTATTAACCCCTAATCTGCGACCCACAACGTCGCCTCCACCTGCCTACACTTATTAACCCCTAATCTGCCGAGCGGACCGCACCGCTATTATAATAAAGTTATTAACCCCTAATCCGCCTCACTAACCCTATAATAAATAGTATTAACCCCTAATCTGCCCTCCCTAACATCGTCGACACCTAACTTCAATTATTAACCCCTAATCTGCCGACCGGAGCTCACCGCTATTCTAATAAATGTATTAACCCCTAAAGCTAAGTCTAACCCTAACACTAACACCCCCCTAAGTTAAATATAATTTTTATCTAACAAAATTAATTAACTCTTCTTAAATAAATTATTCCTATTTAAAGCTAAATACTTACCTGTAAAATAAATCCTAATATAGCTACAATATAAATTATAATTATATTATAGCTATTTTAGGATTAATATTTATTTTACAGGTAACTTTGTATTTATTTTAACCAGGTACAATAGCTATTAAATAGTTAAGAACTATTTAATAGCTAAAATAGTTAAAATAATTACAAATTTACCTGTAAAATAAATCCTAACCTAAGTTACAATTAAACCTAACACTACACTATCAATAAATAAATTAAATACAATTCCTACAAATAACTACAATGAAATAAACTAACTAAAGTACAAAAAATAAAAAAGAACTAAGTTAAAAAAATAAAACAATATTAACAAACATAAGAAAAATATTACAACAATTTTAAACTAATTACACCTACTCTAAGCCCCCTAAAAAATAACAAAGCCACCCAAAATAAAAAAATGCCCTACCCTATTCTAAATTAGTAAAGTTCAAAGCTCTTTTACCTTACCAGCCCTGAACAGGGCCCTTTGCAGGGCATGCCCCAAGAAGTTCAGCTCTTTTGCCTGTAAAAAAAACATACAATACCCCCCCCCCCCAACATTACAACCCACCACCCACATACCCCTAATCTAACCCAAACCCCCCTTAAATAAACCTAACACTAAGCCCCTGAAGATCTTCCTACCTTATCTTCACCATACCAGGTTCACCGATCGATCCAGAAGAGCTCCTCCGATGTCCTGATCCAAGCCCAAGCGGGGGGCTGAAGAGGTCCATGATCCGGCTGAAGTCATCATCCAAGCGGGAGCTGAAGAGGTCCATGATCCGGCTGAAGTCTTCATCCAAGCGGGAGCTGAAGAGGTCCATGATCTGGATGAAGTCTTCTATCAACGGCATCTTCAATCTTCTTTCTTCGGGAGCCATCATCTTCCATCCGACGCGGAACATCCTCTTCTCCCGACGCCTACTAGCCGAATGACGGTTCCTTTAAATGACGTCATCCAAGATGGCGTCCCTCGAATTCCGATTGGCTGATAGGATTCTATCAGCCAATCGGAATTAAGGTAGGAATATTCTGATTGGCTGATGGAATCAGCCAATCAGAATCAAGTTCAATCCGATTGGCTGATTCAATCAGCCAATCAGATTGAGCTCGCATTCTATTGGCTGTTCCGATCAGCCAATAGAATGCGAGCTCAATCTGATTGGCTGATCGGATCTGCCAATCGGATTGAACTTGATTGTGATTGGCTGATTCCATCAGCCAATCAGAATTTTCCTACCTTAATTCCGATTGGCTGATAGAATCCTATCAGCCAATCGGAATTCGAGGGACGCCATCTTTGATGACGTCATTTAAAGTAACCGTCATTCGGCTAGTAGGCGTCGGGAGAAGAGGATGTTCCGCGTCGGATGGAAGATGATGGCTCCCGAAGAAAGAAGATTGAAGATGTCGTTGATAGAAGACTTCATCCGGATCATGGACCTCTTCAGCTCCCGCTTGGATGAAGACTTCAGCCGGATCATGGACCTCTTCAGCTCCCGCTTGGATGATGACTTCAGCCGGATCATGGACCTCTTCAGCCCCCCGCTTGGGCTTGGATCAGGACATCGGAGGAGCTCTTCTGGATCGATCGGTGAACCTGGTATGGTGAAGATAAGGTAGGAAGATCTTCAGGGGCTTAGTGTTAGGTTTATTTAAGGGGGGTTTGGGTTAGATTAGGGGTATGTGGGTGGTGGGTTGTAATGTTGGGAGGGGGGGGTATTGTTAGGTTTTTTTTACAGGCAAAAGAGCTGAATTTCTTGGGGCATGCCCCGCAAAGGGCCCTGTTCAGGGCTGGTAAGGTAAAAGAGCTTTGAACTTTAGTAATTTAGAATAGGGTAGGGCATTTTTTTATTTTGGGGGGCTTTGTTATTTTATTAGGGGGCTTAGAGTAGGTGTAATTAGTTTAAAATTGTTGTAATATTTTTCTTATGTTTGTAAATATTTTTTAATTTTTTGTAACTTAGTTCTTTTTTATTATTTGTACTTTAGTTAGTTTATTTCATTGTAGTTATTTGTAGGAATTGTATTTAATTTATTTATTGATAGTGTAGTGTTAGGTTTAATTGTAACTTAGGTTAGGATTTATTTTACAGGTAAATTTGTAATTATTTTAACTATTTTAGCTATTAAATAGTTCTTAACTATTTAATAGCTATTGTACCTGGTTAAAATAAATACAAAGTTACCTGTAAAATAAATATTAATCCTAAAATAGCTATAATATAATTATAATTTATACACACACGTTGATTGGATGTTCACTGGATTTGTCATTAAAAAAAGAGTTAATCCATGTGGGCTTTGCATAACATTGTAATAGAAGCATTATTATATGAACTATTGTAACCCTTTCACAGATGGATTAAAAACAAAAAAAGGTACACATATACTTTTTTTATTGACAAAGATTACATTTATGGCATTTCATTATTTAAAGTTTACCATCACTTTAACTAACTTTTCAGGCTCTCTCAAACAAACCTGAAACATGGGGCTCTGAAACTGCTAACACAAAAACAAATAAATGCAGTCTAATATCAACCATTAAAGGTATTTCATGTATAACATTAACACAAAATTCCTTGGTAATATTTGATTGCTGGGTTGGAATAACCCTTGGAACAGGCCACAGTAGTTTAATTGCGGACTAATGTCTGCTAAACAGTGCTTATAAAAGGATTTAAATGTCTAATTATGATAGCTCAAAGAAAACAAAAAAAAAAAAAGCAGTTTAACAGACCACAATAACAATTCCCTCAAGAATACTGACTGGATTATAATTTACACCTTAAAGCTACAGTGTTCTCCATTTTCATTTTTTAAAAAGATTGATATGATAATGCCTTTACTATTCATTTCCCAGCTTTGCACAACCAACATTGTTATATTAATATATGTTATAACATTTAAACCTGTCTCTAAGCCACTACAGATCACCTCTTATCTCAGTGCATTTTATAGCTTTTCACAGCAAGATAGTGTTAGTTCATGTGTGCCATTGTGATACAAGGTTATCAGAGAGGTAAAAAGTATATTAATTAAATTGTGTTGGTTATGCAAAATTGGGGAATGGGTAAAAAATGGATTATCTATCTTTTTAAACAGTAAGGGCTAGATTACAAGTGGAGCCCTAATTTATTGCGCGCCCGCAAATGGGAAAATGTATCCATTTGAGGGCGCTCAATAAATAACCAGCCATTATAAGTGGCTGGTTATTGCTACCGCAAGTTTGCAGTCTATGGGAACTGTGTGTTCCCTGTAAATATATATGTATATGCGTATATTCATATATATTTATGTGTTAGTAAGGGTATATATACACACATTAACACATAAATATAGATGTATATAGTCATATATATATATATATATATATATATATAAATATATATACAAATGTTGCCCACCGCTTCGCTCATGAGAACAAGGCTCCCATTGGAGCCTATGAAAGTGCGCTCTCATGAGCGCAATGCTTCCTATCAATGCGAATGCAAGCTCGCATTCGCATTGTGCTCAACTAGTAATACCAGCGCACATGAGCAGGCACTGGTATTACTCAATAGAGCGCAAATATCGCTTTTGCTAAATCGATACTTAGCGTTACGCTTTTAATCTAGCCCTAACTATTTAGGAGGAGACTGTCCCTTTAAATGAAGATACAACTTAAATCACATATTCACTAAAGTAATAATAAACTAAAATACATTTACTCTTACAATTTACTTATGTTGTGGCTGAAGTGGAGTATAGAAAGGTTTATCCTGTTTGTGCAAACCATTGAGTAATAGTAGTAGTAGTAAAGAAATATAAAGCAAAATAGGAGTCTCCTGCCCTGTAATAAAATCTGGTATTACCACATCACGAGCCACCCCTAGCAACTTAACTATACACTCATACTTAAAAGACATAGATCTCTCCTCAGCTGAACAACAAAAAGCATTGTAAGACCCATCAATCTAAAAGACGTCCTTACACCAATCCATAATCTACCGCCTGGCAAATAAAGGACAATTCCCTAAAATAACTAAGGAAGCCCACATCTCAGTTATCCCCAAACCTGGTAAACAGCTTAACACACAAAGGGCCATATCTCTAATCAACACTGACCTCAAGATATATGCGAAAATATGAGCTACACGCATCAGCCACTTTCTACCGTCCCTAATACACATGGACCAGGTGGGCTTTGTCCCAGGTAGAGAGGATAGGGACAATATGATCAGTGCCCTCCAAATTATGGAATTCGCTATGACCAACAAACTTGAAACCATCTTCCTATCCACAGATGCCAAGAAGGCTTATGATTGCCTTCATTGGCCCTTCTTGTTCCAAACCCTACAAAACAACTACTCTAAATCTGAAATTTTAAATATCAATTCCCAATCCAAAACTAAAAACCCTAATTAAAACAAGCCCATACAGGCTCCAAACTAAAGTACTTTCCTACCTTGGCATACACATCACCCCCAATCATAAACAATTATTTTCTGTCAATCATTACGCATTATTCACAGAAATCCAAAAAGACTTAACACAATGGTCTGAACGTCCCTTCTCATGGTGGGGGGAGGATTCAGACACTAAAAATGACTATGAAGCAGGAGGTCCGGACAGCCCGTATTTTAAAAACAGAAGTTTATTTATTCAAAAGTGAGTTAAAAATATATATATACAGGAACAAGCAGGTAAAGACAGAGTAGGTATATCACCTAAGTTTAGGTGATATACCTACTCTGTCTTTACCTGCTTGTTCCTGTATATATATATTTTAATTTGCTTTTGAATAAATAAACTTCTGTTTTTACAATACAGACTGTCCGGACCTCCTGCTTCACTGTTATTATCGCCAGCTAGGACAGACCGTTGCTGTGTTGTGCTGATTTATTGGCATCCTGACAAGTTTCTTACTTGCATTTCTTTGTGGGATTGTGGACTGCTATCCAATCCTGCTGTGGGCTTAGTGACACACCTCCATCCTACCTACTCGCATTGGATACCGGTATGCCAACCCGTCATCACTGATGTCACCTCTCTCTTCTTCCTTGGAATCAGATGGTAAGCGTGCGGCTTGATCTAGTGGTGTACGAACCTGCTAAGCGGCCATGCTGTGGAAGCGGTGGAGCGGTCACACGTTACTCGAGTTGTGACTGTCTTAAGCCGGCGGTTCCACCTAAAGCAGCCGCACCGAAAATGGATAATGGGGCCAGCCTGGATTGGTCTTGAGGTGAGAAGTATAATTATATTACCTTGAACTTTCGTACAGTGACAGCTGTACATACCGGAAGCATTGTTATCCACACTAGTTATTTGGATTGGAATATGTACTATCAAGTAATTAACATACAGTGAGTGACGCCTATCATTGACGTTTGATTATTGACCTACGTTGTTTATAAGATAGGTCTGATAGATACGCCCCCATCCTTCTTTTTCTATTGACTAAAAATGACTACCCTACCTAGATTCCTATATATCTTACAGGCACTCCCCTTATTAATCCCATCCCAACACCTCAAATGGTAATCAATGTTAAATACAAGTATGGGGATCTTCAAAACAGTGAGTTAATAAAAACACACTATATAGAACTCAAAAGCAAGGATGAGTAGGCCTTCCCTGCATAGAAAAATACTGCAAATCAACCTGTCTAGTCTTAGATTGGCACAGAAATGCACAGTCCAAAGCCTGGGTTGTAATAGACTCACAGATATGCAAAACACCTAACGTCAGGGCACTGTGTTGGATCCCTAAGGCTAATAAACCCACTGAGATGACCTCTATCCCTTATACAAGTATTTTCCCAATATGGGATAAGATCTTAAAAAACTCAGGGGAAGTCAAGTCAAACCAGAAAATCCAAATAATAAATTGCCAGAGTAAGAGGTAGCTAACACACTCAATACACAAGATGCATCATGTTGCAAAAAGAGAGCTTATTAGGCTTACTATAAGGCCTAATTGGTCTTCTAGGCCTCCTTAAAGGTACACAAGTTTAAGCCCCTCCCATCTTAAAGTGTATTTCAAGCCACACCACAAATCCCCACAACACACAAAACCCCACTAAAATTGCTTGCCATTTGACACTTCACTGCAAACATCCTCCAATAAAATGAATTACTCCTATGCAACCCTCGCTCAAGCACACAACAATTAAGGACAAGCAAATGCAGTAGATTTGCATAATCAACAAATGCAAGACAAAAAAGACAATGCAATAACATTTAGAGGTCTATTTATCAAATGTCTGTCGGACCTGATCCGACAGTGCGGATCAGGTCCGACAGACATCGCTAAATGCGGAGAGGCATACGCTTTCCATATTCAGCATTGCTCCAGCAGCTCTTGTGAGCTGCTGGTGCAATGCTGCCCCCTGCAGACTCGCGGCCAATCAGCCACCAGCAGGGGGTGTCAATCAACCCGAGCGTATTCCTCCTCCATTGGGTTGCCTATTTGCCCTCCTCCTTCCCTCTTGCTACTCCAAATAGGCACTAATGATTGATATTTACAGAGAGTGACACAGACTTCATCACTCTCTGTAGCAATCAGTGATCTTCCCTCCCTTACCATATGAAAGCAGATGCCTTCTGCCCCCTGATTGTGGCTCCTGCTGTCTAAGCTGACAATGGGGACCCCAACCGGCACTTTTGTGCTGGAGATAATTATTACTTCAACACATTACACTGGGAAAAACACTGTGGGACATAGTACCTACTTAAATTTAGCATAAGGGTTTAATGCCCACAGCTTTGGAATGGGATGCTCAACAATGTCATATAGGTACTGGAACACGAAGCCTGTTGCTTCTGATACAGCATAGCCACTGAGGAGTTGAAAAGATGGTTCCTAGCCTCAAGTCCATTTAATTATTTTCTTTCTTCCATAATCTCTGTTCCCTACCCCCACACAAAAGCACCCTTTTCAGGGCATTTTTCTTATATATGATTTCTGATGGGGAGTGGCATACTGCCAAGCTCCTTGAATAAAGGGACACTGAAGTCAAAATTAAACTTTCATTATTCAGATAGAGCATGCAATTTTAAACAACTTTTTAATTTACTTCCATTAAAAAAAGTATTTTTATATATAAACTTTTTGAGTCACCAGCTCCTACTGAGCATGTGCAAGAATTCACAGAATAAGCGTATATACATTTGTGATTGGCTGATGGCTGTCACATGGTATGTGTATGCATTTGTGATTGGCTGATGGCTCTCACATGGTACAGGAGGAGTTGAAATAGATATAACATTTAAAATTGTTAGAATAAAAATCTACTACTCATTTGAAGTTCAGACTAAGTGCTACTGCATTGTCTTGTTATCTTGCATTTGTTGATTATGCAAATCTACTGTGTTGACTGGTCCTTTAAGCAACAACTGGGGATGCCTAAGAAACATTTGGCTGAACTCCTTATGATTGCCCAGGATATTGCCCACCTTTGGCACCATCACACCGTTAAGCGGCATACCCAAGCCTTTGTCTCGCCAGGGATATCTGACGATGTACAACAATACTGTTGAATGTGTGACACATGCCAGCGGATTGGGAGGTGAGGGGACCATCCTAAAGCACAACTCCGCTCCTTACCCATCATCAGTGAACCCTTCCAGTGTATTTCAGTGGACATTGTAGGTCCGATAGCCAAGCAAAGGGTTTCAGGGAAATAGTACATTCTCACTCTTGTTGACTATGCTACCTGTTACCCAGAGGCAGTGGCTATCCCCAACATCACAGCAGAGACTATAGCTTATGATCTGCTCAATATATCTACTAGAGTAGTTTTCCACAGTGAAATAGTTTCTGATCATGAACAAAAATCACAGCAGAGTTGACTTGTCAGCTCTGGCAGGTATGTGGGATTAGGCTCATTCTTACTACCCCATATCACCCTCAGACAAATGGGCTCTCTGAGAGGTTTAACAGGATTTTGAAACATATGCTTAAGATGTTTGTGGCCAATCACCACAACTGAAAACGATTGCTGCCCCAGTTAGTCTTAGCCTACAGAGAGGTGCCGCAGGAATCAACTGGGATTTCACCCTTTGAATTATTATATGGCAGAGAAAACACTAATAGGGAGAGTCCTTAGAGTATGGGATGTCCATAATTCCCTATGTAATTGAGTTCCAGGGCTGATTGTAGTATCTAATTGGCTTAGGACAAGAAAATCTGCATTTTGCCCAGAACAAACAGAAGCTCTGGTATTACCAGAAAGCCTGGAAGCGGGGGTTCTGGGTCAGACAAAAGGTCCTGGTAATCCTGGTACAGCTAAACATGTTACAGGTAGCATGGGAAGGTCAATACTGTATCATAGAG
The DNA here is from genome assembly GCF_027579735.1 of Bombina bombina. Lineage (NCBI taxonomy): Eukaryota > Metazoa > Chordata > Amphibia > Anura > Bombinatoridae > Bombina > Bombina bombina. The sequence continues at coordinate 1,167,969,872 of NC_069501.1, read as the reverse complement.
AAATTATGAGACATACCTATGTGGTTGCTAAGAGCTCTGATGAGTGGATTTGGTGAACCTTCCATGTTAACATGTTGAAGGAATACTTAGAGAGGGATGAGGATATAGCTGCCATATGTACTCTCCACAATGAAGAAATTGAGGACCCCCTTCTCCCTAATTTGCTATAGGCTACCAAATTGACTAGTTCACTCAACAAAGTCCAAATTTGGCCTAACACCATGTTGAGATCTGTTGGCGGATGCAATATGCCATTTGCTGGTTCCACAGTGGCTGCAGAGCAATATGGGTGCAGTGTAATGTCCCCCACATGTTAGGTATGCACCGCATATTCTATTGTCCCTCTTGAGATCAGGCTACACGTCCTCTGTGATGGAATCCTATGAAAGGATGTCACTTGTTGAGGATGACATTCATAAACTTCCTGATTACGACAGCGAAAGTGCCTTGAGTCATCCTTTATGATATGATATAAAGAACAGCCTGATAGGCCAAGTTGGTCATCTGGGACATATTGGCTATGATATGTGTTTAATATCTAGTGCACTAGATCAATGGGAGCACCTTAGTAATGATTCTTGACCATCTACAGCTGAAACATAGTGAAAACATAGAAGCCAAATAAATTTACCAGAGGTGGGAGCTGTGGTAAAAAAAAAAACCCGGACTTTGCTCTTAAGATCAGCCATGCACATATTACCCAACAATTTGAAATACGAGTGCAGAATAGCGTAATTTGTGTCCTATCTTTTCAAAAGCTCAAGTAGCTTAGTTCACAATAATAAAACTTGCAACACAGATGGGTGCCATTTGTAATCTCGCCCATGATCTTCAACTTGTAATATGAGTAAAAAATTCTCTTCTTTACCATGGACTCATAATACTAGCTTGTGTGCTAATCCTAGCTTGTTCAAGTAACATTGATAGAGCACCCTAGACTGATTTGTTGCACATTTAGGTGTATATTAGGGGTTTGCATTCAGATCTTAATGTGGATAAAGGCAGCCTCTCATGGGTCTCGGCTCTTTTCAGAGCCGCATTTATTCTTGTGAAAGTTCAACACACTGGGATCTGGATTTGCACAGTTCATACGTGGCACTTTCACAAGAATGATTGTGGCTCCAAAGAGAACCGAATCACATGAATGGCTGCCTTATTCAACATTTGTATCTTTATGAAGGATAAAAATGTACACTCCTAGTGTATATTGACCTGTAGATATATTTGTCGCACCTCAACATATATTATTTTTTTGAAAACAATACAGTAGAGGGGAACTCTAACTGAAAAGACTACATAAATAGCACTCAAAGGGTTATGGAGTAGTGTGTGAAAGGCACTATTAAATTAAGGCAATTTAGGTAACTGAATTAACTAAGTGAGCAGGTTTGCTCTACGTTAAAAAATAACTTTTATTAATCAAATTGACATAAAAATACTGGAAAATGCAAAGTTAAAAATGCACCCAGGAGCTGCAAACTGGTCAAATGACCTATTTAGGGTTGGTTGAATGTGTTATTATAGTAGTTACATACCACCAACTAGTAATCTGCTCTTACTCAAGTATATCAAAGGGTTAAGTTGTATGTGTCATTTATACCAAGTTACATCGTACTGTCAAATGTAATGTGTTGGTAAATATCAAAAAGAAACTACAACTTAATGTGGAGCTTTATTTATATACAATACTTCAATACAGCTAAGACAAAGTATACTGTCAAATGCTGCTGAATGGCAAAGCTGCGTGAGTTAGGTTCACAGTATTTGACACTTGGTCAGCTTTATTTAACCACAATACTTTAATAAAAATAAGACATTGTATACTGTCAAATGCTGCTGAATGGCAAAGCTGTGTGAGTTTGGTTCACAATATTTAATAAGTGGTCAGCTTTATTTATCCACAAAACTTCAATAAAGATAAGCCATATTATACTATCAAGTGCTGCTGAGTAGTGATGTCGCGAACCTAAAATTTTCGGTTCGCGAACCGCGGACTCGAACTTCTGGTATTGTTCGCGAACGCGCGAACCGCGCAAACCGCCATTGAAGTCAATAGGCAGGCGAACTTTAAAACCTACAAGGACTCTTTCTGGCCACAATAGTGATGGAAAAGTTGTTTCAAGGGTACTAACACCTGTACTGTTGCATGCTGGAGGGGGATCCCTGGCAAAACTCCCATGGAAAATTACATAGTTGATGCAGAGTCTGCTTTTAAGCCATAATGGGTCTAAATCAACTAACATTCCCAAAGTGGCTGTCTCAAAACATCCGGACAGAAGATAGATTGATAGTGATAGATAGGATAGATAGATATACATAGATTGATAGTTAGATAGAATCGATAGAAGAGAAATAGATAGATTTGTTAGATATATAATTACCCTAATAAATTCTAATAATCAAACATGCGTTCTTGGACCCAACTAGCTTGTGTCAATTAGTACTTTTCTTAGCACTTTAATCCCTGTCCCCCCCCCCCTATCGGGGGAGTTCTATATGGCCTGCCAGATTACCCTGAAAAATTATAATAATAAGACATGTGGTCTGCTACCTATTTTAACGAGGTTGTGTTTTAAGTACTACCATTCTTAGCACTTTAATCTCTGTAACTCCCCCTATTTGTTGAGGTCTATACGGCCTGGATGATTACCCATACAAAATATAATAATAAGACATCTGCTCTTGGTCTGCGACCCATGGTAACTATGTTGTGTTAATTAGTAATGTCCTTCGCATTTTAATAGCTGTTACTCATACTCACCCTATCGGTGGAGGTCTATATGGCCTGCATGATTACCCTTACAAAATATAACAACCAAACATATGCTCTGGGACCCATGGTAAGTAGGTTGTGTTAAGTAGTACTGTTCTTTGCATTTTCATACCTGTTACAACACCAAATGGTGGCAGGTCTATCTGGCCTTCATGATTAGCTGCACCCAAACCCCAAAAAAAGCCGAGTGGTCTTAGACTAACACCCATGGCTAACTCTGTTGTTTCAATTGGTACTTTTCTTAGCACTTTAATCCCTGTTCCCCCCCCCCCCCTATCGGGGGAGTTCTATATGGCCTGCCAGAGTACCCTGAAAGATTATAATAATAAGACATGTGGTCTGCTACTTATTTTTTTTTTTTTTTTTTTAAGTATGTTTTTATTGAGACAAACAGGTTAAAGTAACAAGATACAATTCCACATGGGTATGTGCATATAAATTACAGATCTGAAAAAGCATACGACAAGTTTTACACAGTGAAATAACAAATATTTCTTATATTTAACACATACATAGTACTTCATTTGTTGATAAGTATGGAGGTGGAAGTTCTCAGGAGTGCATATATTAGGTCTCTTTTTACTATTATGTGAAGGATGGGGAAAGAGGCGAAAGAGTACAGCGGGCAAGAGCCGCTTAGGTTTAAGAAAAAATGGGTAAAGGACCCAGTACAAGGGGGGGGGAGGAGGGGAGGCGAGGTTATAACAAATTGCTCTAAATGAAATGGAACTGGAGGAAAGAATAAAAGGAAGAGAAGGGTGAGGAAATACCTGAATAGTACTCTGGATATTTGTTTGGAGTATAGGAAGCAAGTTAGGAGGCTAGCTGGTATATAGCTGGATAGTCTTAAATATAGTAGTTTTGTAAGGGTCTATAAACAAGGGATGGTATACATATTCAATAGCAACTGAATCTCTAGGGAGGCTACATTTACTTAGATTAACCTTAGTTAAGTACGGCGTTCATATGTTAAACCAACAAGACATTTATTTAACATAAGAATATAGGATTGCGGGGGGGCGGAGCTAGCCGCAGCACAGCCTGGACGTGTTTGCACTGAGCTCCTGGGCTGAAAAGTGTTTAAGTACATTATTAACTGAATAATTTGCTATAAATTCGGACCAAAGTTTATGTATATGCAGCCCACTACCTTATCCTACAGACTGGCCGACTTTCCTTACAATCAAGAAGCTGGATTGGGGTTATCGAGCTCGTGGCAACATATCTCTACACTGCTCTGGAGGAGATCTGGAAACTTGCGGCCACTACGCACTTTTATTAGGACGTGTTGCTGAGATCCTCTGTCTCCGGAGGGTCGGGGCTCCGCTCCGGAGACCTGGATATTATTACCCTTTGTTACTACCAACCGCCTATCTCTCACCGCATTGCTCCGGAGGGCCGGGGACCCGCTCCGGAGCACTTACCCAGAAAACCAGACAGCCGCCGCATAGAGACAGTGGGACCGGGTGTCCCGCCTGGCCGCACTCAAAAGACTTTGCTCCTTTTCGCGGAGATCAGCCACCAGCTTACCTCCATCTGCACTGCTCCAGAGGGTCGGGGACCCGCTCCGGAGCATATACCCAACAGCTCAGACATCTGGGGGAGAAGATTGTGCGGCTGGGAGCCTTACCCGATTGTAACCAGGGACCCTCGAAGGTTAGTGCTGCCTATGAAGTGGGCTTCAGGGGGTGAGCGTCTGTGCTCTCCGATCGAGAGGGAGAGCCTGCTGAATTAGACAGAGCGGTGGCTGGGCCTATCTGTTGCGCACTTGTTTAGAAAAAGGCGTGAACACCCGCCATCTTGGGCCTTAGAATACCTATAACCACAGCTCCGTTTTAGTACGGGGCCTACCATGCAGAAGGGGTCTCTTGGGACTATTACCTAACCAATAACTACCTGATGTTCACTTCCACTGGTAACTTATAGAGTGTTTTAAAGGAAGATATAGACGTAAACAAAAAAAGGCCCTTTGAAGCACAGACGTTATCCCCCTGTCTACATTAAGCTGGGACCCAGGCTATACCTACATAGACATTCAGTTCACCATAAGGCCTGCATTAGCTCTCCCTGAGAGAGAGCACAAATAAATCAGCTGGGGTATCAGCCTTAATGTCCTGTGTCTTTTTCATCTGAACCCACGCAGCTTGCCCACACACACAAACTTTCAGTACAGGGAGCTGCTGATACTACTTAGGAAAAATTGATTGTGTCATTCTCCCAGGATCTCTACACAACCTCCTTACTGGCACAGACCAACATTTAACAAACTGTAACTGTGACTCTACAGGTCTCTCCCCTCCCTTTCCCGCCGGCCCAGTTTGCCTGCGGGTCATACCCCTATACCTTCACCCACATCGTCCTGAGGGGACAAGCTCCCAGGGGAGAGACCAGACCAGAATACACGTTCCAGTGAAATCCACTTCAACTCTTGGGCCACAGAGCCCAGCTCTTAACCGGCCTAACCTCAATATATATGTGGCACCAGGACCTGTGTAAAAACAAAATGTGCTAACCTCCTCCACTGATGTCCTGGCCCCAGTCGGCCCTACAGCAGATTTCTTTATAGTGCAAAACAGTATTTCTCTTTCTCCACTATTTGCCTTCCATATCTCATGTCACTACAATTGCAAAAGTACAAGATGCCGCAATCCTTTAAAAGAAAACAAAACTCTCACAAAACCCCAAAAAGAACAGTGGTGGACCACTTCAGCCAACATACATCCAGACAACAATCAGGCTCGGAAGAGGATGCCTCAGACACGAGCAGTCTTAATGATGCTCGCATCAGAACAACTTTATCCCAGGCCAAGAGCCATTTAAAGCACCAAGATGCAGATACTGATAACAACTTAATGGACTCTATTAGGTCGCTCCTGGCCTCACACCATGATTCTCTCTCCAAGAAGTTTGATAAGGGACATGCTGATCTAAAAAGGGACATTGCCCTTATAGGTGAAAGAACCGATGCGTTGGAACGCAAACAGGAAGATCTCAGGGTAGACCACGGCAACCTCTTAGATTACTCACAGAGTTTGGCAGAGCAGATCACTGACCTCGAGCTTAAACTAGCGGATCTTGAGGACAGGACTCGCCGCAACAATATCAGGGTGAAAGGTATCCCAGAAACTGTCCCCCCGCAGGAACTTGGAAAATTCCTCCACAACTTTTTTGTTGCAGTCCTTGGTGAAGAGAACGAGCAAGAGATGCTACTTGATAGAGCCCATAGAGCCCTGAGGCAGAGGACAGCTGAAGGTGATAAACCAAGAGATGTTGTCGCCCGCCTGCATTATTACACGTTTCGAGAGAAACTTCTGAGGGCCCTGGCGGGGGACAAATCACTCCCAGAGCAATATGCTGGCATTCAGGTATTCCAGGATCTCTCTCCACACACTCTCCAGATCAGAAGACACTACCAACCCTACACTAAAATCTTGAGAGACAAGGGCATTAAATACAGATGGGGGTTCCCTGTTAAACTCTACATCAACAAAGATGGACAGCAATATGCAGCATCCTCGCCTCAACAGGCAAGGGAATTACTCCAAAGCTGGGGCCTACTGCCACAAGATCCTCCAATACCACCCCAAGCAGTTGTACCTGGTAGAGGCCTGAGAGCATCAGCCCCTGAGTGGGGCTCCCTTCCACAGAGACCCAGTAGTGACCAGAGAAATACTACAATATCTAAGACTAGAGACGCCCCCTCGTGAGATACTCCAATCTGGTCACTGCTCGGATGTACATATGACTATCTCCCCAATTGGGGCCTTACAATTGAGAGACTCTCTACTTCTACAGAGACTGACTCGTGTGTACCGAGGGTACACGAAGATTGGTGAGACTGCTAAGACATAATGGATGTCCTCTCTTTACATTGTTGTTACGTTACTCTTTGATTATCTCTCCTCCTCGTCTCCCCTCCTCCCCCTTTTTCGTTTCTCCTTCTCCCTCTTTACTATACCACTCTTCTCCTCTTCCTCCTTTTTCCCCCCCTCTCTTAACCTACTCCCTTGTACTTGTAACTATTTGTAAATTGTACTTAACTATTTTGCTCAGGTCAGTCAAGGTGTGTGTTCCCTGGAACTTATTATGTTTTAGCATCCTACTCAGAAGAGTATCGCTTACTGAGGCACATGCCCTAATCACATTGAATGGATATCCCTCGGCAGCAGAACACATTAACAACAACAGCCCTACATCCCCACCTCAGTCTGCCCACCTTCACTAGATCAGTTAATGCAGTACAAGGGAACTAACCCCCCACCCTATTATTACCCCAATGCTTTGATGCGTATCGTATAGAGGTGCGCTTGCCCTAGCCTTTTTGCTTAGTAGAATAACTAACCCGTAGCATGTGCAGCGCATAACCTTGCACCCCCGCCTCAGGTAACTTACTCCCTAGAACTAAAATAGAATACACCTGTTTGAAGACCCTTGCCCCTCTAAACCATACTTGCCGGAGTAGCTGTTTTTTCCTCTTAAAAGAAAAGGCAGGAGTTGAATCAAGGGAACACCCATATGGTATTCACCATCTGTTTCATAGCAGCCTAAGTCCCAGGACCTATTTAATCCCAAAACTGGCCCTTCTGGTTTGATGGTCATCATTATGTGATGTTATGTGATGTTCTTTGTACCTAGGTTGTTAATGTTTACCTTGTTCTTGTTTTTACTGTTAGTTATGTATGTACCTCAAGCTATATCAGAAGTATAAAAACCATTGTCTGTCTAGAGTCCTCAACCTGGTGACCATTTGGTCCCCACGTTGATGCCGTTACAACTGATTTATATATATATACCTCTCAGGGGTTTGATGGCTATCGTCAGGAGTCGCATATTTCCCTATTCCCATCTATGACCAATAACTCTAAGGTTGAGTACATTATTTATAGACACTCATAAGCCTCCCCAGTATTTGCCCCTTTGACTGTGTGGAGCTCATGCCGCATAAAATAACAGTCCCCTCCCTTAGGTACCTGATCCCTCAGGAATTAGATTACCTCCCAATTTGGGGATTGTCAGACTCCCATGTTCAACTAGCCCTATAGTATAGGATTGACACCCCTCCAAAGCCAAGCCCATGCGTACTGACGATGGCCATCTTCTATTGACTGTTTACATAAGATGTTGATGCTGTTTACTGTTGCTTTTCCTCTTCTGCACTTAGCTCTTTATTCTACCTCCTATGTACATAATAGTAGACTATTTGGGGCCAGCGACACCCTCTCCTACACGGGTACCCCGTATGCACTTAACCCCTCCTGAGGAGACGCTATAGATGGAGAAACTTACGCATAGTCTAACGCACGAGTCTCCCGTTCTACTCTCTCCCTCAAACCTCATTTCTACAAAACTGAGATTAGACTCCCCGCACCTCAGTCTCTTTCTTAGCCTTATATCAGAGATAGTGACATTCACTCATTACAGTAACATAATACAAGACCCTCGCTTATAGTGAGAAAATTGCAATAGCGACCGGGGGCGTGGGCGAGGGGGGAGGGGAGCTTTACCCTGGCTCCCTCTCTCCCTTCCTCTCGCTCTCCCTATTCTTGCACGCTTTAAACTGACCGACTGGGGCCTGGCTATCTTTGCTGGCCTCTCCCCCCCCCCCATACCTATAGTTGTGCTCTCCAACTCTTAGTTGTGAGATCACTCATTGTGATAGTGTTTATATACACATCAATATTCGCTAGTAGCGTTTGACCATCAAGACGTCCTGTTCGTGGCCTGGAGCGCCCCAACCCCTGGCCCCCTCCTTTTTCCTACCCACATCCCCTTGTTCCCACTTATTAGAGACACCCACATTAAACCCTTCCCCCGTACCCGCGATTGAGGTCCTCATCGACTACGCAGGTAGCGCCCGCCCATACAATGGCTCCCGTTTTGGCTGCCACCCTGAACGCCCAGGGTCTTAACTCGCCTACCAAAAGGAGCCTTCTGTTTAATTACCTGTCCGCCCACAGAATACATTTAATGTTTTTGCAGGAGACTCACTGGGAAAGGGGATCTAGGCAGCCCAGGAGTTCCCCTTTATACCCGATCTGTGAAATCGCCTCCTATACGGAAAAAAAGAGAGGAGTTGCCATACTGATCCACCGGGACGTTACTTGTACGATTGACCACATAGAACGAGACCCAGAGGGTAGGTTTCTTATCATGGTCTGTGTCTTGAATGGAGCCCTCTACACGCTGGCATCCATTTACGTCCCGAACACGGGACAGATCCCCTTTCTCCGAAAATTCCTACACAAGCTAGACTCAATCAAGAGAGGACATCTCTTGATGGGGGGCGATCTGAACCTGGTCTGGAACCCGGTGCTAGACAAGAAAAGGAACACAAGCCACCCAACAGACCGTAACCTAATTTCTTTATCGATGGCCTTCCGACGACTCATGTATCAATTTGGGCTGTTTGATGTATGGAGATGCCTAGCTCCGACTGAACTAGACTACACACACCATTCGGTGCCCCACAATTCATATTCTCGGCTTGATTATCTGCTCTGTGACTCTTGGACACTCGACAACTTTGCTGCATCAAAGATCAGGCCCTGTCCATGGTCGGACCATGATATGGTCAGTGCCCAACTCTTGGCCTTACAGTCCCTTGACTGTAGACCGTCTTGGAAACTCCCAGACCAGTGTCTCACAGAAACAGAGGTACCACTCCTACATGAAATCATTTTAGATTTCTTAACACACAATGATACTGGAGATACGAGTCTTGAAATAGTTTGGGCCGCCCTTAAGGCGTACCTGAGAGGCCATTTCATAAAGAAAAAGGCCCAGTGGAAGGAGGTCCATAAGATCCCCTTATCTAAATTATATACCGAACTAAGATCCCTGGAGATGGCCAATAAAAATGCCCCGGACCCTGCTCTTGCCACCCAGGTGGGTGCAATAAGGGCTGAGACCAATAAACGAGAGCTTTTAAGAGTGCAAACCAACCTATTCAAATTAAAACAAGTATATTACAGCAAAGGGAACAAAGCCGATAGGCTCTTAGCTCGTAAACTGCGTAACAGGGCGGTCGCCAGTAGGATCCCGGCCATCAATTCAGCTCGGGGCATGGTCTGCTCTCCTAAGGAGATTGGCCAGGCCTTCTCGGACTATTACGCTGCTCTTTACAGCCTAGACAGCGGTGCCAATGACCCACCGGCGAGCGGTAAGGAGTTGAGGCAGCTCCTAACCAAGTTGCAATTACCACAGCTAAGTGAGGAGTCTGTGGCAGACCTTGATAGACCATTTACCTTGGAGGAGGTGAAAGCTGCCGTCCTGTCCCTTAAGCCTCATAAGGCTCCTGGTCCGGACGGTTTCTCCACCCTCTTTTACAGAACCTTTGTGTCTCTTATCTCTCCTCTTCTGCTCCGACTGTTTAATGATGTGGCTAAAAGAGGAAAGATGTTAGGAGAATTCCTGGAGGCTACTATCATGGCCATCCCTAAAGAAGGAAAAGACCCCAAGGAATGTGGGAGCTATAGACCTATTTCCCTCATCAACGTGGACATTAAGATATACTCTAAAGTTCTCGCGACGAGACTAGGGAAACACCTCCCCTCTATAATCCACTTAGACCAAGTTGGATTTGTCCAAGGCAGACAGGGCTCTGACAACACCCGTAGACTGCTGAACATCTTCGCTGAATCGTATGACATGGGCTTGCCCCTTCTCACCCTGTCATTAGATGCCGAAAAGGCCTTCGACAGGGTGAGATGGGAATATATGTTTGAGACTCTGAGAACATTTGGGGTCCCGCTCTCGTTCTGTGGGGCCGTAGCGGCCCTCTACACCCTCCCCACGGCTGTGGTCAAGGGGTTAGGCTTTTGCTCCCCTAAAATACACATACGAAATGGGACGAGGCAGGGATGCCCCCTGTCGCCACTCCTTTTTGCGATGGTCATGGAGCCACTGGCGGCAGCCATCAGACAGGACGCCCAAATTCAGGGTCTGCTGCTACATGATTCAGTCCAAAAGGTGGCGTTATTCGCAGATGATCTTACACTTTTCATCACAGAGCCGACCTTATCGCTCCCGCCGCTGATGGCACTTATCGAAAGATTCGGTATGCTCTCTAACTATAAAATAAATGTAACCAAGACGGAGGCGTTCCCGATACATTTGGACCATCTAGAACAGAGAACCTTGCGACAGCAATACTCTTTCAAATGGTCCACCAAAGGTATCCGGCACCTAGGTGTCTTCTTGTCTTACGATAAGGAGATGGTTCTTCATGAGAACTACCACACTTTGTTGAAGACTGTAGACAAGCATCTGAGAGCAAAGAAATATGACGAACTCTCTTGGATGGGTAGAATTGCGGCTCTGAAGATGATGCTACTTCCCAAGCTGACATACATTATGAGATGTATTCCCCTCCCAGTCCCAGATAAACTACTGAAAAACTTTCAGACCCTATTCAACAGATACGTCTGGAACAACAAGAAACCCAGAGTAGCGGCCGCAATCTTACAGTCCCCCCTAGATCAGGGAGGGCTGGGATTACCGAGTGTGAAGATGTACTATGAGGCGGCTATGATCTCTCATGTCTCTGCTTGGGGACGAGACCTCCCCCCCGCGAGATGGAGGGACCTGGAACAGGCTTCATTGCCCGCCTATATAGATCTGGCTGATTTGCTATGGTTTCCCCCGCATCTCGCCACCGCTTACACCATCTCTAATTCAATTGTTAGAGGATGCCAAATGCTATGGTATAAACTGCGACACCACATTCAGATCGCCCCCCATCCTTCTCCTATCCAACCTATACTCCCCATACTTCAGACCCTTCCCAATATGAGGCTGAACTTATGGCGGCAGGCCGGAATTTTGACAGTAGGTGATTTTTATGTAGCAGATCGGCTTCTAACACAAGAAGAAATGGTGACGAACTTTGAGATCCCGAGGCAACTGACATTTGAACTTTTAAGACTAAGATCTCTACTGAAAGCCTGGGGATTCCTGAGTGATGCCCCACGGCCTCTTACTGCTTGGGAAACACGATGGAAAACGGGCCTTCAGACCTATAAACCCCTTACGGCACATTATCGTTGCCTTTTGGTTCCCCCCGTAATTCCTAAGACGAGACATATGCTTTCCTGGGAGGTAGAGCTGCAAAAGGTTTACTCACCTAAGAAATGGGCATTGGCTATCGCTACAACCAAGGCCGCCTTACATTGCACCACGATGTACGAACTCTACTTTAAAATGCTCACTAGGTGGCATCTGGTCCCGACCAGATTGCAAACCCTCTACCCTAATCACCCTCCAACCTGTTGGAGGAATTGTGGTGACATTGGCACCCCACTGCACACCTGGTGGACTTGTTCTAACCTAAAGTCACTCTGGGATAAGACCAGTAAGATCTGTGGTTTGATGGGTCTCCCAGAGATAAAAGACTCTGGAATGGCTCTCCTACACCTGGGTTTGGAGAAAATGCCTCCTCACCAGAGAACCCTTCTTATCTACATACTCACCGCAGTTAAAATGACAATTGCCAGGAACTGGAAAAAAGTGCACCCCCCAAAGTGGCAGAGTGTCGTGGAATACCTGAATTATGTCAAGTCCATGGAAGACTATGTCTACAGAATCCGGCGCAAGTCGGAAATTTTTTGTCTTGTTTGGGAACCCTGGGAAGCCTACCTGCAGAGTCTCAGACCTAAACCCTAGGACTTCCTGCCTCCCTAATACCACTGGCCTTTGATCCGGGTACGAGATGATCTGTTCACCCTCCATCCCCTCCCCCCCCCCCCTCCCCCCCCCTCCCACTCGATGAGCCCCCCCCTCCCCTCCCCCCCCCCCCCCCTTACATTCTACCCTCTACCCCCCCATTGGGGGTACTTTCGCCCACGACACTACAAAGATGATTGAAGCTTAATCTCACTTCTTTGGTGCGATGGCCCCCATTGGCCCTTGCTTCCGCTCCATCGCTTATACAGGAAATACCCACAGGATAACTAGCTCCTAGCGTAATTCCGCTTTTAAAAAAAAAAAAAAAAGAAAGCAGAATAAAAGGCGAGATAAACGCCTAAATTTTACTAAGCCATCTGATCACGATTCACCCAATCTGTGCACACTGCTATTCACTCCTTATTTCACCTTCCACTAAGTTATAGTTTGATCTTTCGGTCTTCTGGGAATGGAGACGAATGCCTTGTCTAATTATGCAATATTTATGTCATGTTGATGCCATGTGAGATATCTTTTTTGTGATTGCTGTGTTGACCTTATATCTGTAATGTTTCAAAGAATTGTGATGACTTATGTTTACAATAAAAATCATTTAAAAAAAAAAAAAAAAAAGAATATAGGATTGCCAGTTTGAGCAATACAAAAAAAAAAAAAAAAATAAGCCTTCTGTATGAATATGAGCTACTCTCCACTATTATCTATACATCTGTCTTCTAGACTTCATAAATATAATAGTTTCCCATTGTATAGCATGGCTTGACAGCCCCAATTACAAGTCTGCAGTGTTAGGTCTCCATTCTGACTTATCTTACCCCCTGTCCCAAGCCATGGGAGACATCTACTGCTCAAAGGAGGTTCATGGCACATTAGAAGGAAGTTTTCAGTAAACAGCTGATATCCAATGGGCTCTATGTATGTAGGTTAGGCATTCAACCTATTCCAGACTTGGGGGAGACAAGGCAACAAACCATCAAAACACAAAGCTGGGCTCGCATTTCCCCTAGATTATTTTTAAACACTAACAAGGAGGTGGGGAAAACCTGGGTACAACTCTGTATTAAGCTGCGGTCTGTCTTTTCAAGCGTTAAGTCCCCTTTGCGTGTCTCTCTTGGGTCATATCTGAAAAAGTCCTTAGAGTAGGCAATATGTGTTACCGTGTTAGCCGCTTCCAAGTGCGACTCAGGTACAGGATGTGAACTGGGGAAGATATCGGTGTTCATGGACGTCTCACAGGATAATGCATTCGTAGCTCCTGGGGTGAGTTGTGGAGGAGATATTTCTTTAACTCTCATGAATAGATTCCTATTCCGGTCTGAGAGGATCTCGGAGCTTCCCTGCTGTGGAGCCACCCGGGCTTGTGGTAAGTATTTAGCTAGATCCATGAGCGCCTGAAAGGTGTGCTGAAGATCAGTGAAAAGTGCTTTCGATCCATGTTGCAATGTTTCTTCCCTTCTAACCATGTGTGCCATGTCTCTGAGAGAGATAGTATCTGTGTGAATAGTCGGCCTCTCAGGGGTGTGACAGGGATTCCTTCTCTCTGCTTTCCCTCCGCAGCTCACAGCACAGTCCCCGGTGGGGGATAGGGATGGATAGGGCGAAAAGGGGGGGGGGTTCAGCAGCCCCGAATTAGGAAGAGATCACTAGACAAGGCAAGTGCGTTTGGCTTAGGGGTAGGAAGGGTCTGGTTCCAGGTCCAGGTCTCCCCCCCGTCTAGTAGTGTGGCTGTGTCTTGCAAGGAGCTAGTGAAACAGCTTCATCCGTCTTAGAAAGTGAGAAGATGAGGCCTAAAATGGCGGCTCTCTTCTGTTATGTTTCAGGGCCGCTTCATACCGGAGCTTTATGTCTCAGCATCCTCTCTAAATTCTTCAGCAATTGAACTAGTTGAAGGGCCATTTGTTAAGGCTTATGTATAGGAGCAAGAATCAGGTATTTGCCTGAGAAGGAATGGCATTTAGGAGCTGAAAGTAGCTTTAGTTTGGAGAGCTTTGAATAAAAGCGTCTGCTCTGTTTGGCGGTTAGCTCCGCCCCCTCTGCTACCTATTTTAACGAGGTTGTGTTTTAAGTACTACCATTCTTAGCACTTTAATCTCTGTAACTCCCCCTATTTGTTGAGGTCTATACGGCCTGGATGATTACCCATACAAAATATAATAATAAGACATCTGCTCTTGGTCTGCAACCCATGGTAACTATGTTGTGTTAATTAGTAATGTCCTTCGCATTTTAATAGCTGTTACTCATACTCACCCTATCGGTGGAGGTCTATATGGCCTGCATGATTACCCTTACAAAATATAACAACCAAACATATGCTCTGGGACCCATGGTAAGTAGGTTGTGTTAAGTAGTACTGTTCTTTGCATTTTCATACCTGTTACAACACCAAATGGTGGCAGGTCTATCTGGCCTTCATGATTAGCTGCACCCAAACCCAAAAAAAAAAAAAGCTGAGTGGTCTTAGACTAACACCCATGGCTAACTCTGTTGTTTCAATTAGTACTATTCTTAGCACTTTCATCCCTGTTACGGGCGGTCTACATGGCCATCATGATTAGCCGAACAAAATACTACAATCCAACCTTTGCTCAGTCTTCATAGGCCCTTCATTGTCTGTATTTTGATAGTACAGTTCTTATTATTTTTATAGCTGATACAACACCGAATGTTGTCAGCTCTATATGGCCTGCATGATTAGCTGCACCCAATACAAAAATAAATCCAAGCGGTCTTGGATTAACACCCATGGCTAACTCTGTTGTTTCAAGTAGTACTATTCTTAGCACTTTCATCTCATCATCCCTGTTACTTCCAGGACTCTCGGTGGTGGTGGTCTACATGGCCATCATGATTAGCCTAACCAAATACTACAATCCAACCTTGGCTCAGTCTTCCTAAGGCCCTTCATTGGCTGTATTTTGGTAGTACTGTTCTTATTACTACATGGTGGTCTACATGGCCATCATGATTAGCCTAACCAAATACTACAATCCAACCTTGGCTCAGTCTTCATAAGGCCCTTCATTGGATGTATTTTGGTAGTACTGTTCTTATTAGTTTAATAGCTGATACGACACCGAATGTTGTCAGCTCTATATGGCCTGCATGAATAGCCGCACCCAAAGCCAAAAATAAGCCAAGTGGTTTTGCACTAACACCCATGGCTAACTCTGTTGTTTCAAGTTCTAATATTCTTAGCTCTTTCATCTCATCATCCCTGTTACTTCCAGGACTCTCTGTGGTGGTGGTCTACATGGCCATCATGATTAGCCTAACCAAATACTACAATCCAACCTTGGCCCAGTCTTCCTAAGGCCCTTCATTGGCTGTATTTTGGTAGTACTGTTCTTATTAGTTTAATAGCTGATACGACACCGAATGTTTTCAGCTCTATATGGCCTGCATGAATAGCCGCACCCAAAGCCAAAAAAAAGCCAAGCGGTTTTGCACTAACACCCATGGCTAACTCTGTTGTTTCAAGTTCTACTATTCTTAGCTCTTTCATCTCATCATCCCTGTTACTTCCAGGACTCTCGGTGGTGGTGGTCTACATGGCCATCAGGATTAGCCTAACCAAATACTACAATCCAACCTTGGCCCAGTCTTCCTAAGGCCCTTCATTGACTGTATTTTGGTAGTACTGTTCTTATTAGTTTAATAGCTGATACGACACCGAATGTTTTCAGCTCTATATGGCCTGCATGAATAGCCGCACCCAAAGGCAAAAAAAAGCCAAGCGGTTTTGCACTAACACCCATGGCTAACTCTGTTGTTTCAAGTTCTACTATTCTTAGCTCTTTCATCTCATCATCCCTGTTACTTCCAGGACTCTCGGTGGTGGTGGTCTACATGGCCATCAGGATTAGCCTAACCAAATACTACAATCCAACCTTGGCCCAGTCTTCCTAAGGCCCTTCATTGGCTGTATTTTGGTAGTACTGTTCTTATTAGTTTAATAGCTGATACGACACCGAATGTTTTCAGCTCTATATGGCCTGCATGAATAGCCGCACCCAAAGGCAAAAAAAAGCCAAGCGGTTTTGCACTAAAACCCATGGCTAACTCTGTTGTTTCAAGTTCTACTATTCTTAGCTCTTTCATCTCATCATCCCTGTTACTTCCAGGACTCTCGGTGGTGGTGGTCTACATGGCCATCATGATTAGCCTAACCAAATACTACAATCCAACCTTGGCTCAGTCTTCCTAAGGCCCTTCATTGGCTGTATTTTGGTAGTACTGTCATCCTTTTGAATAAAAGATTACAGTAAAGGCATTGATTTTAGAAACCCACAGATCATTATTTGCAACCGTGAAATTAGAAAAAAACATTGATTACACAGCCGTGACACTTATTTATGCTCAGGCCTTTTTAATACGAGGGTCCCGGAGCCTCAACCGAAACAACAGCATGAAAGAGGAGATATGTCATCCTTTCGAATAAAAGATTACAGGAAAGGCATTGATTTTAGAATCCCACAGATCATTATTTGCAACCGTGAAATTAGAAAAAAACATTGATTAGACAGCCGTGACACTTATTTATGCTCAGGCCTTTTTAATACGAGGGTCCCGGAGCCTCAACCGAAACAACAGCATGAAAGAGGAGATATCTCATCCTTTTGAATAAAAGATTACAGTAAAGGCATTGATTTTAGAAACCCACAGATCATTATTTGCAACCGTGAAATTAGAAAAAAACATTGATTACACAGCCGTGACACTTATTTATGCTCAGGCCTTTTTAATACGAGGGTCCCGGAGCCTCAACCGAAACAACAGCATGAAAGAGGAGATATGTCATCCTTTTGAATAAAAGATTACAGTAAAGGCATTGATTTTAGAAACCCACAGATCATTATTTGCAACCGTGAAATTACAAAAAAACATTGATTACACAGCCTTGACACTTATTTATGCTCAGGCCTTTTTAATACGAGGGTCCCGGAGCCTCAACCGAAACAACAGCATGAAAGAGGAGATATGTCATCCTTTTGAATAAAAGATTACAGGAAAGGCATTGATTTTAGAAACCCACAGATCATTATTTGCAACCGTGAAATTACAAAAAAACATTGATTACACAGCCGTGACACTTATTTATGCTCAGGCCTTTTTAATACGAGGGTCCCGGAGCCTCAACCGAAACAACAGCATGAAAGAGGAGATATGTCATCCTTTTGAATAAAATATTACAGGAAAGGCATTGATTTTAGAAACCCACAGAACATGTAAATAGTTGGCAAGACGGCCTGGCACAAAAGGATGGCAGGCAGGAGGGAGATGCAATTCAAGGACACTAGGAGACTGATTACTGACAGTCTAAACAGTGATGATTGACAATTTTTGCAATACTGTTAACAGAAATATGATTGCTGACAACAATTGGCTAGGTGGGCCTGGCTCACAGCAGGCTGCAAGGCAGGAGGAAAGTGCTATTCAATGGCACCAGCAAACTGACGATTCAAATCACAGCAACTATTACCAAAAATTTTAATTTTTAATTATTAGAATACTGTCACAACAAATATGATTGGTGTAAATATTTTTTAAGTAGGCCTGGCACACAGGCTTGGAAGGCTGTAGAAAAGTGCAATTCAAAGGCACGAGCAAACTGAGGGTTAAGATCAACACTAAAAAATGTTTTTATTTAAATTAATAACTATACTGTCTGACTGTGACAACAATTATGATTGGTGTAAATAGTTGGCTAGACGGCCTGGCACAAAAGGCTGGCAGTGGCAGGCAGGAGGTAAATGAAATTCAATGGCCCTAGGAGACTGAATATTTGCAGTCCAAAAAATTATGTTGTTTTTTTTTATTACTGTTACAAGAATTGTGATTGGTGACACTAATTGGCTACTTGGGCCTGGCAGACAGGCTGGCAGATATGAGTCGTGGATGGTAGGTAGGGCAGCAATTTAACACAGTATGCTGTGTAAGTGACAAAAACACAGGACTAATAGAAAATTAAGTTACATTACACTAGCAAAATATTTAAACATTTTAGATTTTAATATTAAAATTATGTTAAGAAGTGCAATGCACATATGACTCTATGAGTGGTCGCACTGGCTGGCTGCTACGTAGGGCAGCAATTATAACAACAGTATGCTGTGTAAGTCAGATAGACAGTTAGACACAGGCCTGATAGAAAATACAATTAGATTACACTAGCATAATGATTTAAAGACTTTTTTTTGGAAAATTTAAGAAAAAGGTTAAGCACATACATATGAGTCGTGGCTGATAGCCTTGGAAGGGCAGCTATTAAAAACAGTAGGCTCTGTATGTCGGATACACACACACCTGATAGAAAAAACTATTAGATTACACTAGAAAAATTATTGAAATTATTTTTTTGGGGGGGGGAATTAAAAAAAGGTTAAACACATATGAGTCGTGGCTCATAGACTAGGGAGGGCAGCAAGTAAACACAGTAGGCTCTCTATGTCAGCAAAACACACAGGCCAGATAGAAAATTATATTAGATTACACTAGCAAACAAATTTAAACTTTTTTTTTTTATATATATTAAAATTAAGGTGAAAGAAAAATAGATATGAGTGCTGGGTGGCTGCCTGGCACAGACCAATTAACCAAAAGACTAAAAAAAAAGAGGTATATTAATGCTGAGTGAGCCTGACAGACACAGGCATGATAGTAAATGTAATTAGATTACACTAGAAAAATATTTTTTTGTGTTTTTTTTTAAAATTAAAAATAATGTTATAAACGGATATTAACACTGCTGGCTGCTGGCTGCTGGCTGGCACAGAGCAATGAACCAGAGTATATGCTGTGTGACACTGGCCTGATAGAAAATGAAAAAAAATGACACTAGAAAAATAATTATATTTTTGGGTTAGTTAAATTTAAACTAATGTTGTTAGGGAGATATCAGTGGTGGCAGTAGTCACAGCATATGCTGTGAGCCTTAAACACACAGCTGAAAGCCAGGCAAATGCTATTATGCTAATAAAAAAAAAAAGAAAAAAGAAAAACGGCACGAAATATAGCCCTAAAAAGGGCTTTTTGGGGTGCTGTGCTTGCAGCAGAGATGAGTGGAGTCCTTCTGGACTGTAAATACACTAGCCTAGCTATGTTTTTCCTATTAATGTCAGGAGCAAAAACACAACACGTCCTCTCATTAAAAAAGCAAGGTCGTTATGAGTCTAAAATGGCGGATTCCGAGTAGCTGGGAGTGTCTGTGAGGGAGTGTCTGATGTTGATTGGCTCTAATGTGTCAGGCGGCTGTGATATAAAGGGTCAAAGTTTCCACAATGATGACACATAGGGGCGGATCGAACATCGCCATGTGTTCGCCCACAAACGCGAACGCGAACAACCTATGTTCGCTGTGAACCGTTCGCGGGCGAACAGTTCGGGACATCACTACTGCTGAGTGGCGGAGCTGTGTGAGCTTGGTTCACAACATTTAACAATTAGTTAGCTTGT
Source organism: Bombina bombina (assembly GCF_027579735.1). Taxonomy (NCBI): domain Eukaryota; kingdom Metazoa; phylum Chordata; class Amphibia; order Anura; family Bombinatoridae; genus Bombina; species Bombina bombina. The sequence goes on along the minus strand of NC_069501.1, from coordinate 1,167,949,966 downwards.
GTGCATATGTATAGCTCATTCCTCTCATAAGACATTCAGTAAATAGTTAAACAATCAGAGACTACTAAAATATGTCTAAACTGCCGTACACCCTGATTAGTGATGTCTCGAATAGTTCGCCGGCGAATAGTTCCCGGTGAACATAACTTGTTCGCGTTCGCAACAGCGGGCGAACATATGCGAAGTTCGATCCGCCCCCTATTCGTCATCATTGAGTAAACTTTGACTCTGTATCTCACAGTCTGCATACACATTCCAGCCAATCAGCAGCAGACCCTCCCTCCCAGACCCTCCCAGCTCCTGGACAGCAGCCATTTTAGATTCATTCGGAAGCTGCATTGTTAGTGAGAGGAGGGACAGTGTAGCTGCTGGTGATTTAATAGGGAAATTGATAGCTAGGCTAGGGTATTCAGTGTCCACTACAGTCCTGAAGGATTAATCTGATGTCTGCTGTAAGGACAGCACCCCAAAAAGCCCTTTTTAGGGCTAGAACATCATTTTTTTTCCCTGTGTAGTCTAATTGCAGTTGCCTGCCTGCCAAGCCACTTGCCCAGTGCCACCACTCATATCTGGTGTAACAGTAGTGTAAATTTAAAAAAACAAAACTTTTTTGACTGTGAAACATCAGTCCGCTAGTGTAATCTAATTGCAGTTGCCTGCCTGCCAGCGTGTGTGCCAGGCTCACAGCGTATACTGTGCCCACTTGCCCAGTGCCACCACTCATATCTGGTGTAACAGTAGTGTAAATTAAAAAAAAACAAAACTTTTTTGACTGTGAAACATCAGTCTGCTTGTGTAATCTAATTGCAGTTGCCTGCCTGCCAGCGTGTGTGCCACGCCCACTTGCCCAGTGCCACCACTCATATCTGGTGTAACAGTAGTGTAAATTTAAAAAAAAAAACTTTTTCGACTGTAAAACATCAGTCTGCTTGTGTAATCTAATTGCAGTTGCCTGCCTGCCAGTGTGTGTGCCAGGCCCACTTGCCCAGTGCCACCACTCATATCTGGTGTAACAGTAGTGTAAATTAAAAAAAAAAAACGTTTTCGACTGTGAAACATCAGTCTGTGAGTGTAATCTAATTGCAGTTGCCTGCCTGCCTGCCAGTGTGTGTGCCAGGCTCACAGCGTATACTGTGCCCACTTGCCCTGCCCAGTGCCACCAGTCATATCTGGTGTAACAGTAGTGTAAATTTAAAAAAAAAAAACTTTTTTGACTGTGAAACATCAGTCTGCTTGTGTAATCTAATTGCAGTTGCCTGCCTGCCAGTGTGTGTGCCAGGCTCACAGCGTATACTGTGCCCACTTGCCCAGTGCCACCACTCATATCTGGTGTAACAGTAGTGTAAATTTAAAAAAAAAATTTGGACTGTGAAACATCAGTCTGCTTTTTTGTGTCAGGCTCACAGCGTATACTGTGCCCACTTACCCAGTGGCACCACTCATATCTTGTTTAATAGTAGTGTAAGTGTACATTTAAAACAAAAAAAAAAATTTTGGACTGTGAAACATCAGTCTGCTTTTTTGTGTCAGGCTCACAGCATATACTGTGCCCACTTACCAAGTATCACCACTCATATCTTGTTTAATAGTAGTGTAAGTGTACATTTAAAACAAAAAAAACTTTTTGGACTGTGAAACATCAGTCTGCTTTTTTGTGTCAGGCTCACGGCGTATACTGTGCCCACTTGCCCAGTGGCACCACTCATATCTTGTTTAATAGTAGTGTAAGGGGGGTAGTTATCAAGCCGTCTACTTTTCTGGCTTCGCCGGCCCAATACGCCCGCCTAAGCTCGCCTCACATTGCCGCAGCGGACCTGAAAAAGTACGCCTAAGTTATCAAATAAAGCTGTCAAAAAGCCGCGGGGCGATGAGCAGCGGACTGTGACAGTTATCACTCATCCGATCTCGCTGCCCTTCGGCTTTTTCCCAGCTTTATTGCTAGCCTGTCACTAAGCACTCACACTAAACTACACTGTTCTATCCCTATACCGGCGCCCCCGGAGCCCCCGCAACTAAATCAAGTTATTAACCCCTAAACCGCCGCTCCTAGACCCTCTCGCAACTCTGATAAATGTATTAACCCCTAAACCGCCGCTCCCGGACACCGCTGCCACCTACAGTATACCTAGTAACCCCTATCCTGCCCCCCCTACACCGTCACCCTCTATTATAAAATTATTAACCCCTATCCTGCTGATCCCGCACCTCTCCGCAACTAAATAAATAGTTTAACCCCTAAACCGCCGCTCCCTGAACCCGCCGCAACCTATATTAAACCTATTAACCCCTATCCTGCCCCCCCTACACCGTCGCCACCTATAATAAATTTAATAACCCCTAATCTGCCCCCCCTACACCGTCGCCACCTATAATAAATTTATTAACCCCTAATCTGACCCCACTACACCGCCGCCACTGTAATAAAATTATTAACCCCTAAACCTAAGTCTAACCCTAACGCCCCCCTAACTTAAATATTAATTAAATAAATCTAAATAAATTAACTCTTATTAACTAAATGAATCCTATTTAAAACTAAATACTTATCTTTAAAATAAACCCTAATATAGCTACAATATAAATAATAATTATATTCTAGCTATCTTAGGATTTATTTGTATTTTACAGGCAACTTTCAATTTATTTTAACCAGGTACAATAGCTATTAAATAGTTATTAACTATTTAATAGCTTACCTAGCTAAAATAAAGAGAAATGTACCTGTTAAATAAATCCTAACCTAAGTTACAATTACACCTAACACTACACTATACTTTAATAAATTATTCCTATTTAAAAATAAATACTTACCTGTAAAATAAACCCTAAGATAGCTACAATATAATTAATAATTATATTATAGCTATCTTAGGATTTATATTTATTTTACAGGTAACTTTGTATTTATTTTAGCTAGTTAGAATAGTTATTAAATAGTTATTAACTATTTAATAACTACCTAGCTAAAAGAAATACAAAATTACCTGTAAAATAAATCCTAACTTAAGTTACAATTAAACCTAATACTACACTATCATTAAATTAATGAAATAAACTACCTACAAATAACTACAATTAAATACAATTACATAAACTAACTAAAGTACAAAAAATAAAAAAAGCTAAGTTACAAAAAATAAAAAAATAAGTTGCAAACATGTTAAAAATATTACAACAATTTTAAGCTACTTACACCTAATCTAAGCCCACTAATAAAATAACAAACCCCCCCCCAAAATAAAAAAAATGCCCTACCCTATTCTAAATTAAATACATTTCAAAGCTCTTTTACCTTACCAGCCCTTAAAAGGGCCATTTGTGGGGGCATGCCCCAAAGAAAACAGCTCTTTTGCCTGTAAAAGAAAAATACAACCCCCCCCAACATTAAAACCCACCACCCACATACCCCTAATCTAACCCAAACCCCCCTTACAAAAACCTAACACTAATCCCCTGAAGATCATCCTACCTTTAGTTGTCTTCACTCAGCCGAGCCACCGATGGAACTGAAGAGGACATCCGGAGCGGAAGAAGTTAATCCTCCAAGCGGCGCTGAAGAAATCTTCCATCCGATGAAGTCATCATCCAGGCGGCGCTGAAGAAAAGTCTTCGATCTGGCCGATGTCATCTTCAAAGAGGCGCTGAAGAGGTCTTCTATTCGGGCAAAGTCATCTTCCAAGCCGGGTCTTGAATCTTCCTTCCGCCGACGCGGAACCACCTTCTTCACCGACGGACTACGACGAATGATGGCTCCTTTAAGGGACGTCATCCAAGATGGCGTCCCCTCAATTCCGATTGGCTGATAGGATTCTATCAGCCAATCGGAATTAAGGTAGGAAAATTCTGATTGGCTGATGGAATCAGCCAATCAGATTCAAGTTCAATCCGATTGGCTGATCCAATCAGCCAATCAGATTGAGCTCGCATTCTATTGGCTGATCGGAAAAGCCAATAGAATGCGAGCTCAATCTGATTGGCTGATTCCATCAGCCAATCAGATTTTTCCTACCTTAATTCCGATTGGCTGATAGAATCCTATCAGCCAATCGGAATTGAGGGGACGCCATCTTGGATGACGTCCCTTAAAGGAGCCGTCATTCGTCGTAGTCCGTCGGTGAAGAAGGTGGTTCCGCGTAGGCGGAAGGAAGATTCAAGACCCGGCTTGGAAGATGACTTCGCCCGGATAGAAGACCTCTTCAGCGCCTCTTTGAAGATGACATCGGCCGGATCAAAGACTTTTCTTCAGCGCCGCCTGGATGATGACTTCATCGGATGGAAGATTTCTTCAGCGCCGCTTGGAGGATTAACTTCTTCCGCTCCGGATGTCCTCTTCAGTTCCATCGGTGGCTTGGCTGAGTGAAGACAACTAAAGGTAGGATGATCTTCAGGGGATTAGTGTTAGGTTTTTGTAAGGGGGGTTTGGGTTAGATTAGGGGTATGTGGGTGGTGGGTTTTAATGTTGGGGGGGGGGTTGTATTTTTCTTTTACAGGCAAAAGAGCTGTTTTCTTTGGGGCATGCCCCCACAAATGGCCCTTTTAAGGGCTGGTAAGGTAAAAGAGCTTTGAAATGTATTTAATTTAGAATAGGGTAGGGCATTTTTTTATTTTGGGGGGGTTTGTTATTTTATTAGGGGGCTTAGATTAGGTGTAAGTAGCTTAAAATTGTTGTAATATTTTTAACATGTTTGTAACTTATTTTTTTATTTTTTGTAATTTAGCTTTTTTTATTTTTTGTACTTTAGTTAGTTTATGTAATTGTATTTAATTGTAGTTATTTGTAGGTAGTTTATTTCATTAATTTAATGATAGTGTAGTATTAGGTTTAATTGTAACTTAAGTTAGGATTTATTTTACAGGTAATTTTGTATTTCTTTTAGCTAGGTAGTTATTAAATAGTTAATAACTATTTAATAACTATTCTAACTAGCTAAAATAAATACAAAGTTACCTGTAAAATAAATATAAATCCTAAGATAGCTATAATATAATTATTAATTATATTGTAGCTATCTTAGGGTTTATTTTACAGGTAAGTATTTATTTTTAAATAGGAATAATTTATTAAAGTATAGTGTAGTGTTAGGTGTAATTGTAACTTAGGTTAGGATTTATTTAACAGGTACATTTCTCTTTATTTTAGCTAGGTAAGCTATTAAATAGTTAATAACTATTTAATAGCTATTGTACCTGGTTAAAATAAATTGAAAGTTGCCTGTAAAATACAAATAAATCCTAAGATAGCTAGAATATAATTATTATTTATATTGTAGCTATATTAGGGTTTATTTTAAAGATAAGTATTTAGTTTTAAATAGGATTCATTTAGTTAATAAGAGTTAATTTATTTAGATTTATTTAATTAATATTTAAGTTAGGGGGGCGTTAGGGTTAGGGTTAGACTTAGGTTTAGGGGTTAATAATTTTATTACAGTGGCGGCGGCGTAGTGGGGGGCAGGATAGGGGTTAATAAATTTATTATAGGTGGCGACGGTGTAGGGGGGGCAGATTAGGGGTTAATAAATTTATTATAGGTGGCGACGGTGTAGGGGGGACAGGATAGGGGTTAATACATTTAATATAGGTTGCGGCGGGTTCAGGGAGTGGCGGTTTAGGGGTTAATACATTTATTATAGTTGCGGTGGGCTCCGGGAGCGGCGGTTTAGGGGTTCATATGTATAGAGTAGCTTGCGGTGGGCTCCGGGAGCGGCGGTTTAGGGGTTAACATATTTATTATAGCTTGTGGTGGGCTCCGGGAGCGGCGGTTTAGGGGGTAATACATTTATTTAGTTGCAGCGGTGTAGGGGGGACAGATTAGTGGTGTTTAGACTCGGGGTACATGTTATGGTGTTAGGTGTAGACAGCTCCCATAGAAATCAATGGGATGTCTGTCAGCAGCGAACTTGTACTTTCGCTATGGTCAGACTCCCATTGATTCCTATGGGATCCGCCGCCTCCAGGGGTGGCGGATTGAAAACCAGGTACGCTGGGCCGTAAAAGTGCCGAGCGTACCTGCTAGTTTTTTGATAACTAGCAAAAGTAGTGAGAATGTGCCGCACTTGTGTGCGGAACATCTGGAGTGACGTAAGAATCGATCTGTGTCGGACTGAGTCCGGCGGATCGATGCTTACGTCACAAAATTCTACTTTTGCCGGTCTCGAGCCTTTTATAACTAAGGCTTATCAGCCTCGCCACAAATACGCTGCGGAATTCCAGCGTATTTGAGGTTGACGGCTTGATAACTAGGCCCCTAAGTGTACATTTAAAACAAAAAAAACTTTTTGGACTGTCAAACATCAGTCTGCTTTTTTGTGTCAGGCTCACAGCGTATACTGTGCCCACTTGCCCAGTGCCACCACTCATATCTTGTTTAATAGTAGGGTAAGTGTACATTTAAAAAAATAAAAACTTTTTGCACTGTGAAACATCAGTCTGCTTTTTTGTGTCAGGCTCACAGCGTATACTGTGCCCACTTGCCCAGTGGCACCACTCATATCTTGTTTAATAGTAGTGTAAGTGTACATTAAAACAAAAAAAACTTTTTGGACTGTCAAACATCAGTCTGCTTTTTTGTGTCAGGCTCACATGTGTATACTGTGCCCACTTGCCCAGTGGCACCACTCATATCTTGTTTAATAGTAGTGTAAGTGTACATTTAAAAAAAAATGACAGGCAGAGGCAGGCCACCCCGCAGGTGCCGTCGTGGTCATGGTGCTGTGATTCCCTTTGGCCCTAGAATAATGCCCAGTGTTCAGAGGCCATGTCCCATGAACTCGAAAAGTTCTGAGGACATAGTTGACTTTTTAACACAGGACACCCAATCTTCTATAGCTTCCGCTCCGAACCTTGACGCACCATCCTCCTCCAGCTTATCTTCGGGCACCTCTCAAGTTACCACTCACCTGCCTGCCACCACCACCAACACTAGCACCACAGCCGCTTCACTTGATCTGTCAGAGAAATTATTTACACATCAGTTGGAAGAAATGAGTGATGCGCAACCATCATTGACAGAGGATGTAGATAACAGTGATATGTCTCAGTCAGGCAGCATTACAGACATGGACGTATGGTGTGATGATGATGATTTTGTACCCGCTGCTGCTTCCTTTGTTGATTTGTCAGATACAAGTGAAGCGGTTGATGATGACGATGCGTCCGTGGATGTCACGTGGGTGCCCGCTAGAAGAGAAGAAGAACAGGGGGAAAGTTCAGATGGGGAGAAAGAGAGGAGGAGGAGGAGACGAGTTGGAAGCTGGGGGAGGTCGTCGCAAGGAACTAGTGGCACAGTCAGACAGCATGCATCGGCACCTGGGGTCAGCCAGACAGCACGGCAATCAACGCATGCTGTTGCCACCACCAGAATGCCGTCATCGCAGAGCTCAGCAGTGTGGCATTTTTTTTGTGTGTCTGCCTCTGACAACAGCAATGCCATTTGCAACCTGTGCCAAAAGAAACTGAGTCATGGGAAATCCAACACCCACCTAGGTACAACTGCTTTGCGAAGGCACATGATCGCACATCACAAATGCCTATTGGATCAACACATGAGTAGAAGCAGCACACAAACTCAAAGCTGCCATCCTCCTCCTGGTCCAGCATCTTCAGCCACGTCAACCACTGCTGTCCTCCTTGCCCCCTCACTCACAACCATCCGCCACTCCGTCTCTCTTCCGGAGCAGTTCCTGCTCATCTGCTCACAGTCAGGTGTCTGTCAAGGACATGTTTGAGCGTAAGAAGCCAATGTCACAAAGTCACCCCCTTGCCCGGCATCTGACAGCTGGCTTGTCTGAACTCTTAGCCCGCCAGCTTTAACCATACAAGCTGGTGGAGTCTGAGGCATTCAAAAAATTTGTAGCTATTGGGACACCGCAGTGGAAGGTACCCGGACAAAATTTCTTTGCACAAAAGGCAATCCCCAACCTGTACTCAATTGTGCAAAAGGAAGTAATAGCATGTCTGGCACACAGTGTTGGGGCAAGGGTCCATCTGACCACTGATAGCTGGTCTGCAAAGCATGGTCAGGGCAGGTGTATCACCTACACTGCGCATTGGGTAAACCTGCTGACGGCTGCCAAGCATGGAATGTGTGGCTCTGCAGAGGAGTTGGTGACACCACCATGACTTGCAGGCAGGCCTGCTGCCACCTCCTCTACTCCTCCTACTCCATCCTCTTCCATAACCTCCTCGACTGAGTCCTCTTCTGCTTCTGCATCTTGCTCCACATCAACGGCAACCCCCCAGCTCCCCATGTACTATTCCACATCCCGGATACGGCAGTGTCACGCCGTCTTGGGGTTGACTTGCCTGAAAGCAGAGAGTCACAACGGACCAGCACACCTGTCCGCCCTGAACGCACAGGTGGATCAGTGGCTGACTCCGCACCAGCTGGAGATCGGCAAAGTGGTTTCTGACAATGGAAGTAATTTGGTGGCGGCATTGAAATTGGGCAAGTTACCACATGTGCCGTGCATGGCACATGTGTGTAATCTGAGCGTGCAACGCTTTGTGCATAAGTACCCAAGCTTACAGGACGTCCTGAAGCAGGCCAGGAAGGTGTGTGGCCATTTGAGGCGTTCCTACACGGCCATGGCACACTTTTCCGATATCCAGTGGCGAAACAACATGCCAGTGAGGCGCTTGATTTGTGACAGCCCGACACGTTGGAATTCAACACTCCTAATATTCGACCGCCTGCTCCAACAAGAAAAAGCCGTTAACGAGTATTTGTATGACTGGGGTGCTAGGACAGCCTCTGCGGAGATGGGAATTTTTTTGCCACGTTACAAGACGCTCATGCGCAATGCCTGTAGGGTCATGCGTGCTTTTGAGGAGGTGACAAACCTAGTCAGTCGCACCGAAGGCACCATCAGCGACATCATACCAATTGTTTTCTTCCTGGAGCGTGCCCTGCAAAGAGTGCTGGATCAGGCCGTAGATGAGCATGAAGAGGAAGAGTTGTGGTCACCATCACCACCAGAAACAGCCTTATCAGCATTAATTGCTGGACCAGCGGCAACGCTGGAAGAGGATTGTGAGGAAGAGGAGTCAGAGGAGGAATGTGGCTTTGAGGAGGAGGAGGAGGAAGACCAACCACAACAGGCATCCCAGGGTGCTCGTTGTCACCTATCTGGTACCCGTGGTGTTGTACGTGGCTGGGGGGAAGAAGATACCTTCAGTGAGATCACTGAGGATGAGGAATGGGACATGAGTAGCTCGGCATCCAACCTTGTGCAAATGGGGTCTTTCATGCTGTCGTGCCTGTTGAGGGACCCTCCTATAAAAAAGCTGAAGGAGAGCGACCTGTACTGGGTGTCCACGCTACTAGACCCCCGGTATAAGCATAAAGTGCCTGAAATGTTACCGAATTACCGCAAGTCGGAAAGGATGCAGCAGTTACAAAATAAATTAAAAAGTATGCTTTACACAGCGTATAAGGGTGATGTCACAGCACAACGGGAAAAGTAATCCTCCTCCTCCCGCGACCACGCCGGCAAGGACAGGACGCTTTACAGACGTGTTGTTGATGGAGGACATGCAGAGCTTTTTAAGTCCTATGCATCGCCACAGCCCTTCGGGGTCCACCCTCAGAGAACGACTCGACCGACAGGTAGCAGACTACCTCGCCTTAACTGCAGATCTCGACACTCTGAGGAGTGATGAACCCCTTGACTACTGGGTGTGCAGGCTTGACTTGTGGCCTGAGCTATACCAATTTGCGATAGAACTTCTGGCCTGCCCCGCTTCAAGGGTCCTGTCAGAAAGGACCTTCAGTGCAGCAGGAGGTATTGTCACTGAGAAGAGAAGTCGCCTATGTCAAAAAAGTCTCGATTACCTCACCTTTATTAAGATGAATGAGGGATGGATCCCAAAGGGACTGACATTGGGCGATACATTCGAGTAAAAAAGGCCTGATGAGATGAGCTGCCTTGGGCTAAAAGTGGTCCACACGCTGCTGTATTTTATCTTTGAATGCCGGATGACTTGCGTGACTTATCCGCCACCAACTAGTGTTCAAGCCGCAATGTTTTAGGGCACTTTCTGCCTGGGAAACAAACATCATTTTTTCTGGCTGCTGCTACAGCAGCGGCTGCAACAATACCCAATTTTTCAGGCATGTATAAATGCCAAATTTTTCTGGCCTCTGGTGCTGCACTGTGGCTTCAAAAACCAAACCAAAAAATAGGCACGTAACAGGGATTAAACTGATAGGAATAGTACTACTTAACACACCACTCCTATCTGGTGGCACATTATATTGCACGCGCAGTGCCCCAAATTTGAAGTAGGAGGACCGAGCAAGCATCTTTTTCCATCTCCCGGTTCCTAAAATCAATGCCATATACACGTCCCCTGATAGGGGACGTAACAGGGATTAAACTGATAAGAATAGTACTACTTAACACACCACTCATATCTGGTGGCACAAAGTAGATTGCACGCGCAGTGCCCCAAATTTGAAGTAGGAGGACCGACCAAGCATCTTTTCCATCTCCCGGTTCCGAAAATCCATGCCATATACACGTCCCCTGATAGGGGACGTAACAGGGATTAAACTGATAAGAATAGTACTACTTAACACACCACTCATATCTGGTGGCACAGTAGATTGCATGCGCAGTGCCCCAAATTTGAAGAAGGAGGACCGACCAAGCATCTTTTTCCATCGCCCGGTTCCTAAAATCCATGCCATATACACGTCCCCTGGCGCCGCAACTGCCTCTGGGAACCTTCCCATGGGTCCCAGACCGCACGTCTTGTAATTCTCTGTCTGGGAAATTATCTATCTATCAAATCTATCTATTTATCTATCAAATCTATCTATCTATCTATCGTATCTATCGAATGTATCTATTGCATCTATTGATCTATTTAATCTATGTATCTATCTATCTATCTATCAAATCTATCTATCTCGTGGCCGGACTGTTATCTGACAGCCACTTTTGTTTCGGCCAAATGTCCGTCGGCCAAATGTCCGTCGGCTAAAAGTCCAGCCACGATTGCACGCGCAGTGCCCCAATTTGAAGTAGGAGGACCGACCAAGCATCTTTTTCCATCTCCTGGTTCCTAAAATCCATGCCATATACACGTCCCCTGGCGCCGCAACTGCCTCTGGGAACCTTACCATGGGTCTTAGACCGCACGTCTACATTGCTAACTCTAATTCTTGCAATCACCGGGTGTCAAATTACACACTCCATTCTATGACACTTTTTTTGCCTCATTATGACCATAACTCATAACATTTGAATCGAATCGATTCACAACAATAGAGATATACTTTTCAATTTTCTCTGCTGTTCACATATCAGGGTGTATGGCAGTTTAGAAATATTTTAGTAGTCTCTGATTGTTTAACTATTTACTGAATGTCTTATGAGAGGAATGAGCTATACATATGCACACAAGCTAACTAATTGTTAAATGTTGTGAACCAAACTCACACAGCTCCGCCACTCAGCAGCACTTGATAGTATAATATGGCTTATCTTTATTGAAGTTTTGTGGATAAATAAAACTGACCACTTATTAAATATTGTGAACCAAACTCACACAGCTTTGTCATTCAGCAGCATTTGACAGTATACAATGTCTTATTTTTATTAAAGTATTGTGGTTAAATAAAGCTGACCAAGTGTCAAATACTGTGAACCTAACTCACGCAGCTTTGCCATTCAGCAGCATTTGACAGTATACTTTGTCTTAGCTGTATTGAAGTATTGTATATAAATAAAGCTCCACATTAAGTTGTAGTTTCTTTTTGATATTTACCAACACATTACATTTGACAGTTCGATGTAACTTGGTATAAATGACACATACAACTTAACCCTTTGATATACTTGAGTAAGAGCAGATTACTAGTTGGTGGTATGTAACTACTATAATCACACATTCAACTAACCCTAAATAGGTCATTTGACCAGTTTGCAGCTCCTTGGTGCGTTTTTAACTTTGCATTTTCCAGTATTTTTATGTCAATTTGAGTAATAAAAGTTATATATTAACGTAGAGTAAACCTGCTCACTTACGGCTAGATTTAGAGTTTTGTCGGTAACGACCCGCGTAGCTAACGCTGGCTTTTTTCTGGCCGCACCTTAAAATAACTCTGGTATTGAGAGTCCACAGAATGGCTGCGTTAGGCTCCAAAAAAGGAGCGTACAGCATATTTAACGCCACTGCAACTCTCGATACCAGAGTTGCTTATGGAAGAGGCCAGCTTAAAAAAAGTGCTCGTGCACGATTCCCCCATAGGAAACAATGGGGCTGTTTGAGCTGAAAAAAAACCTAACACCTGCAAAAAAGCCGCGTTCAGCTCCTAACGCAGCCCCATTGTTTGCTATAGGGAAACACTTCCTACCTCTGCACCTAACACTCTAACATGTACCCCGAGTCTAAACACCCCTAACCTTACACTTATTAACCCCTATTCTGCCGCCCCCGCTATCGCTGACCCCTGTATATTATTTTTAACCCCTAATCTGCCGCTCCGTAAACCGCCGCTACTTACATTATCCCTATGTACCCCTAATCTGCTGCCCCTAACACCGCCGACCCCTATATTATATTTATTAACCCCTAATCTGCCCCCCACAACGTCGCCTCCACCTGCCTACACTTATTAACCCCTAATCTGCCGAGCGGACCGCACCGCTATTATTATAAAGTTATTAACCCCTAATCTGCCGAGCGGACCGCACCGCTATTATTATAAAGTTATTAACCCCTAATCCACCTCACTAACCCTATAATAAATAGTATTAACCCCTAATCTGCCCTCCATAACATCGCCGACACCTAACTTCAAACATTAACCCCTAATCTGCCGACTGGAGCTCACCGCTATTCTAATAAATGTATTAACCCCTAAAGCTAAGTCTAACCCTAACACTAACACCCCCCTAAATTAAATATAATTTACATCTAACGAAATTAATTAACTCTTATTAAATAAATTATTCCTATTTAAAGCTAAATACTTACCTGTAAAATAAATCCTAATATAGCTACAATATAAATTATATTTATATTATAGCTATTTTAGGATTTATATTTATTTTACAGGTAACTTTGTATTTATTTTAACCAGGTACAATAGCTAAAATAGTTAAAATAATTACAAAATTACCTGTAAAATAAATCTGATTGGATCAGCCAATCGGATTGAACTTGATTCTGATTGGCTGATTCCATCAGCCAATCAGAATATTCCTACCTTAATTCCGATTGGCTGATAGAATCCTATCAGCCAATCGGAATTCGAGGGACGCCATCTTGGATGACGTCATTTAAAGGAACCGTCATTCGGCTAGTAGGCGTCGGGAGAAGAGGATGTTCCGCGTCGGATGGAAGATGATGGCTCCCGAAGAAAAAAGATTGAAGATGCCGTTGATAGAAGACTTCAGCCGGATCATGGACCTCTTCAGCTCCCGCTTGGATGAAGACTTCAGCCGGATCATGGACCTCTTCAGCTCCCGCTTGGATGATGACTTCAGCCGGATCATGGACCTCTTCAGCCCCCCGCTTGGGCTTGGATCAGGACATCAGAGGAGCTCTTCTGGATCGATCGGTGAACCTGGTATGGTGAAGATAAGGTAGGAAGATCTTCAGGGGCTTAGTGTTAGGTTTATTTAAGGGGGGTTTGGGTTAGATTAGGGGTATGTGGGTGGTGGGTTGTAATGTTGGGGGGGGTATTGTATGTTTTTTTTTTACAGGCAAAAGAGCTGAATTTCTTGGGGCATGCCCCACAAAGGGCCCTGTTCAGGGCTGGTAAGGTAAAAGAGCTTTGAACTTTAGTAATTTAGAATAGGGTAGGGCATTTTTTTTATTTTGGGGGTCTTTGTTATTTTATTAGGGGGCTTAGAGTAGGTGTAATTAGTTTAAAATTGTAATATTTTTCTAATGTTTTTAAATATTTTTTTATTTTTTGTAACTTAGTTCTTTTTTATTTTTTGTACTTTAGTTAGTTTATTTCATTGTATTTATTTGTAGGAATTGTATTTAATTTATTTATTGATAGTGTAGTGTTAGGTTTAATTGTAGATAATTATAGGTATTTTATTTAATTTATTTATTGATAGTGTAGTGTTAGGTTTAATTGTAACTTAGGTTAGGATTTATTTTACAGGTAAATTTGTAATTATTTTAACTATTTTAGCTATTAAATAGTTCTTAACTATTTAATAGCTATTGTACCTGGTTAAAATAAATACAAAGTTACCGGGAAAATAAATATTAATCCTAAAATAGCTATAATATAATTATAATTTATATTGTAGCTATATTAGGATTTATTTTACAGGTAAGTATTTAGCTTTAAATAGGAATAATTTATTTAAGAAGAGTTAATTAATTTCGTTAGATTAAAATTATATTTAATTTAGGGGGGTGTTAGGGTTAGACTTAGCTTTAGGGGTCAATACATTTATTAGAATAGCGGTGAGCTCCAGTCGGCAGATTAGGGGTTAATAATTGAAGTTAGGTGTCGGCGATGTTAGGGAGGGCAGATTAGGGGTTAATACTATTTATTATAGGGTTATTGAGGCGGGAGTGAGGCGGATTAGGGGTTAATAACTTTATTATAGTAGCGGTGAGATCCGCTCGGCAGATTAGGGGTTAATAAGTGTAGGCAGGTGGAGGCGACATTGAGGGGGGCAGATTAGGGGTTAATAAATATAATATAGGGGTCAGGGGGCAGCAGATTAGGGGTACATAAGTATAACGTAGGTGGCGGTCGGCAGATTAGGGGTTAATTATTGTAGGTAGCTGGCGGCGACGTTGTGGGGGGCAGGTTAGGGGTTAATAAATATAATATAGGGGTCGGCGGTGTTAGGGGCAGCAGATTAGGGGTACATAAGTATAACGTAGGTGGCTGTCGGCAGATTAGGGGTTAATTATTGTAGGTAGCTGGCGGCGACGTTGTGGAGGGCAGGTTAGGGGTTAATAAATATAATATAGGGGTCGGCGGTGTTAGGGGCAGCAGATTAGGGGTACATAAGTATAACGTAGGTGGCGGTCGGCAGATTAGGGGTTAATTATTGTAGGTAGCTGGCGGCGACGTTGTGGAGGGCAGGTTAGGGGTTAATAAATATAATATAGGGGTCGGCGGTGTTAGGGGCAGCAGATTAGGGGTACATAAGTATAACGTAGGTGGCGGTCGGCAGATTAGGGGTTAATTATTGTAGGTAGCTGGCGGCGACGTTGTGGGGGGCAGGTTAGGGGTTAATAAATATAATATAGGGGTCGGCGGTGTTAGGGGCAGCAGATTAGGGGTACATAAGTATAACGTAGGTGGCGGTCGGCAGATTAGGGGTTAAAAAAATTTAATCGAGTGGCGGCGATGTGGGGGGACCTCGGTTTAGGGGTACATAGGTAGTTTATGGGTGTTAGTGTACTTTAGAGTACAGTAGTTAAGAGCTTTAAAAAAGCTGAAAAGTGAGCGTTAGACCCTTTTTTGAATGACTACAAATACCGGCGGTAGCCTAAAACCAGCGTTAGGAGCCTCTAACGCTGGTTTTCACGGCTACCGCCAAACTACAAATCTAGGCCTGAGTTAATTCAGTTACCTAAGTTGCCTTAATTTAATAGTGCCTTTCACACATGATGATCTACTCCATATTAACCCTTTGAGTGCTATTTATGTAGTCTTTTCAGTTAGAGTTCCCCTCTACTCTTATTGTTCTCACAAATCCATAACTACATAGCACCTACTCTATCCAACACATTTATATACAGGTATAAATTCCCTTACTGACTGATTGGAAACAGTGGATTAAATATAGAGATAGATATATACTAAGGACTGCCGTTGACCCCCTCTTGCTTGTGGGGAATATATTATTTTTTTCCCTAATAAATTTCTTTCAAAAGTGGATTAAATCTTTTACTCTACAGAACTACAATGTGCACATCTCTACAAACTAAATTTAAGGTCACAAATGAACAATTATTGGAAAATGTTTAATTATTTTTAAAGTTGTTTAATATTAAAAAATAAAACCATGTGTATTTATGTATTTTAATAATTTTATTTTTGGAGTATTGTTAAGAAAAATAGCAGTGAAATCAAGAGGGTATAGCATTGGTTTTACAAAATATGATGATAAAATACTTTCCCATGACACTGCAGGAGGCCAGATACAGCTGGGTAAAACATGGTGTAAGTCAGTACCAGTTTACCAATGCTGAATTAGTAAAACCAAATATTTAACAGTGCATGTAGCCCTATTTTAAGGCTTTTCCTTATGTAACACACAATTGTAAGAACATTTTTCCCACAGCATACATCAATTTCCTGTTTGACAGTAAATGACCTTTATGTGAAACCAGTTTCCACATGGTAAGAGATTTCTCTAAATGTTTTATTTAAAACAAAATTATGTTTTTGCCATAAAAAAGATCACTTTTAGTCCTAATTATACTGTTTGTTTTAACAGAATATTTCCTTTAAACATCGGTGGTGGGCTTTCTTTTTCTACCAAGAACAAGATTGTCATCAATGTATTAATAGTGACATGTTTATCAAATATAATTATTGATAGTACAATGTATACCAAGATACTGTTTTTTCAGACTTCAAAATATTCTGCATGAGAAGATAAACAATGAGCAAACATTGTCACATGATGTTCTTATGTTCTGAGAAAATATAATTATACCCATTTAAATGTGTATTTAAAAGATAGTACATTTTTTCTGTTAAAATTAAAGGAGATACATATTTTTTCTATGTGGAAGCAACATATTTTTTTTTTCCATTGCAAAATGTAGAACGGAGATGCCTCTATTGTTTTATTACTAGGGGGCTGAATTATCAAGCTCCGAATGGAGCTTGATGACCCTGTTTCCGTGCGAGACTTTAGGCTCGCCGGAAACAGCAGTTATGAAGCAGCGGTCTTAAGACCGCGGCTCCATAACTGGTCCGCCTGCTCTGAGGATGCGGACATCAATCCCCCCAATCCTATACAATCGGGCTGATTGATACCCAATGCTAGCGGCTGTGAATCTGCAGGGGGTGGTATTGCAGTATTGCACAAGCAGTTCACAAGAAGCATACGCTGTCAGCATTCATCGATGTCTGTCGGACATGGTCCGCTGAGCGGATCATGTCGGAAAGACCGATGATAAATCGATCCCTAGGAGTCTAAATTAAGGGATTGCAAAGTGGATAATGTTTAAATGTATGGGAGCATTAACCTTGCACTCTGTTAAAGACTTTAGATTAAGTTAAAACCTAGACAAAAATGGCATATAAAGCCCCCTGATAAATATTTTCTTTATATATATATATATATGCATACTGTAGATGGTTGAAGAAACAATATAAGAAAATAGCCAAATTACCAGTTTTAACAGCTGGAATCAGTAGTGCAGAAAATTACCAGCTTTCTGTTGTCAGGTTAACTGTAGAATAATCTGTAGATAAGTTAGGGGTCACAGCCAGACAAGCAGTCCAGGACCAGGTATTTAAAGGGATATAAAACTCCAAAAAATGATTTTATGATTCAGACAGAGCGTATAATTAAAAAAAAAATTCCATTATCAAATTAGCTTTTTTTCCCATTGTAATCTTTGTTTAAAAGATACCTAGGTGGGTGTCTGAAGCACTACATGGCAGGAAATAGCGCTACCGTCTAGCGTTCTTGCAAATAGATAGCATTCTTGCAAAGCTGCTGCCATGTAAAGCTCATGAGCTTATGCCCCTGCTTTTTAACTAAAGATACCAAGAGAACAAAGAAACATTCAGGTAGATTACGAGTTTTGTCGGTAAAATCGACGTGCGGTGCTAACAAGCAGTTTTCAGTCACCGCTCACCTGCAAACAACGCTGGTATTACCGGTTCTCTCAAACCCAGCGTTAGCTGCAGAAAAGTTAGCGTAGAGCAAAATTTATCTCCACATCTCACCTCAATACCAGTGCTGCTTACGTTAGCGGTGAGCTGGCTAAACGTGCTCATGCACGATTTCCCTATTTGAAACAATGGTGCAGAGCCGGCTGAAAAAACCTAACACCTGCAAAAAAGCAGCGTTTAGCTCCTAACGCAGCCCCATTGATTCCTACGGGAAACACATTTTACTACACCTAACACCCTAACATGAACCCCGAGTCTAAATACCCCTAATTTTACACTTATTAACCCCTAATCTGCCGCCCCCAACATCGCCGAAACCTGTATTATATTATTAACCCCTAATCTGCCGCTCCGAACACCGCCGCCACCTACATTATACCTATGAACCCCTAATCTGCTGCCCCTAACTTTGCCACCTATATTATATTTATTAATCCCCAATGTCGCCACAACCTAACTACACTTATTAACCCCTAATCTGCCGCCCCCAATGTCGCCACCACTATATTAAATGTATTAACCCCTAAACCTAAGTCTAACCCTAACCCTAACACCCCCTAACTTAAATATTATTTAAATAAATCTAAATAAAATAACTACAATTAAATAAATTATTCTTATTTAAAACTAAATACCTATAAAATAAACCCTAAGCTAGCTACAATATAACTTATAATTACATTGTAGCTATCTTAGGGTTTATTTTTATTTTACAGACAAGTTTGTATTTATTTTAACTAGGTACAATTGTTATTAAATAGTTATTAACTATTTAATAAACTACCTAGCTAAAATAAATACAAAAGTACCTGTAAAATAAAACCTAACCTAAGTTACATTTACACCTAACACTACACTATAATTAAATAAATTACCTACATTAACTACAATTAAATTAAATTAATTACAATTAAAAAAAATAAACTAAAGTAAAAAAAAAATAAACACTAAATTACGGAAAATAATTACAAGTTTTTAAACTAATTACACCTAATCTAATCCCCATACTAAAATAAAAAAGCCCACCAAAATAAGAAAAATCCCTACCCTATACTAAATTACAAATAGCCCTTAAAAGGGCTTTTTGCGGGGCATTGCCCCAAAGTAATCAGCTCTTTTACCTGTAAAAAAAATAATACAATACCCCCCAACATTAAAATCCACCACCCACACACTCAACCCTACTCTAAAACCCACACAATCCCCCCTTAATAAAACCTAACACTAATCCCTTGAAGATCACCCTACCTTGAGACGTCTTCACCCAACCGGGTCGAAGTCCTCAACGAAGCCAGGTGAAGTGGTCCTCCAGACGGGCAGAAGTCTTCATCGAAGCCGGGCAGAAGAGGTCCTCCAGACGGGCAGAAGTCTTCATCCAGACGGCATCTTCTATCTTCATCCCTTCTGGCGTGGAGCGGATCCATCTTCAAGACATCCGACGCGGAGCATCCTCTTCTTTCTTGATCCGAAGACTAAATGACGGTACCTTTAAGTGACATCATCCAAGATGGCGTCCCTTCAATTCCGATTGGCTGATAGAATTCTGTCAGCCAATCGGAATTAAAGTAGAAAAAATCCTATTGGCTGATGCAATCAGCAAATAGGATTGAAGTTCAATCCTATTGGCTGATCCAATCAGCCAATAGGATTGATCTTGCATTCTATTGGCTGATTGGAACAGCCAATAGAATGCAAGCTCAATCCTATTGACTTATTGGATGAGGATAGAAGATGCCGTCTGGATGAAGACGTCTGTCCATCTGGAGAACTTCTTCTGCCCGGCTTCGATGAGGACTTCTGCCCGTCTGGAGGACCACTTCGCCCGGCTTCGTTGAGGACTTCGGTCCGGTTGGGTGAAGACGTCTCAAGGTAGGGTGATCTTCAAGGGTTTAGTGTTAGGTTTTATTAAGGGGTTTTTTGGGTGGGTTTTAGAGTAGGGTTGGGTGTGTGGGTGGTGGGTTTTAATGTTGGCAGGGTATTGTATTTTTTTTACAGGTAAAAGAGCTGATTACTTGGGGAAATGCCCCACAAAAAGTCCTTTTAAGGGCTATTTGTAATTTAGTATAGGGTAGGGATTTTTATTATTTTGGTGGCCTATT
Organism: Bombina bombina; assembly: GCF_027579735.1. Taxonomy (NCBI): domain Eukaryota; kingdom Metazoa; phylum Chordata; class Amphibia; order Anura; family Bombinatoridae; genus Bombina; species Bombina bombina. The sequence continues at coordinate 1,167,930,016 of NC_069501.1, read as the reverse complement.
TTATTTTATTAGGGGGATTAGATTAGGTGTAATTAGTTTAAAAACTTGTAATTATTTTATTATTTTCTGTAATTTAGTGTTTATTTTTTTTAATTGTAAATAATGTAATTTTATTGTAGTTAATGTAGGTAATTTATTTAATTATAGTGTAGTGTTAGGTGTAATTGTAACTTAGGTTAGGTTTTATTTTACAGGTACTTTTGTATTTATTTTAGCTAGGTAGTTTATTAAATAGTTAATAACTATTTAATAACTATTGTACCTAGTTAAAATAAATACAAACTTGCCTGTAAAATAAAAATAAACCCTAAGATAGCTACAATGTAATTATAAGTTATATTGTAGCTAGCTTAGGGTTTATTTTATAGGTAAGTACATTTAGTTTTAAATAGGAATAATGTATTTAATTGTAGTTATTTTATTTAGATTTTATTTAAATAATATTTAAGTTAGGGGGGTGTTAGAGTTAGACTTAGGTTTAGGGGTTAATATATTTAATATAGTGGCGGAGACGTTGGGGGCGGCAGATTAGGGGTTAATAAATGTAGGTAGGTGTCGGCGATGTTAGGGATGGCAGATTAGGGGTTAATAATATTCAACTAGTGTTTGCGAGGCGGAAGTGGGGCGGTTTAAGGGTTAATACATTTATTGAAGTGGCGGCGATGTCCGGTTCGGCAGATTAGGGGTTAAAATTTTTATTTTAGTGTTGGTGATGTGGGGGGGGGGCTTGGTTTAGTGGTTAATAGGTAGTTTATGGGTGTTAGTGTACTTTTTAGGACTTTAGATAAGAGTTTTATGCTACGGCGTTAGCCCATAAAACTCTTAACTACTGACTTTTAAATGCGGTAGGAGTCTTGACAGGAGAGGGTGTACCGCTAACTTTTTGTCAGACTCGTAATACCGGCATTAGGAAAATCCAATTGAAAAGATAGGATACGCAATTGACGTAAGTGGATTTGCGGTATTTTCGAGTCGCGAAAAAAAAGTGAGCAGTACACCTGTACCTGCAAGACTCGTAATACCAGCAGGCGTTAAAAAGCAGCGTTGGGACCTCTCAACGCTGCTTTTTAACCCTAGCTCAAGACTCGTAATCTAGGCGATTGATAATACAAGTAAATTAGAGAGTAGTTTAAAACAGCATGTTCTGTCTGAATCACATATCCCTTTAAGCAGAGGTCCGTAAATCAGTCCTAGGAATACGTATCTTAAAGGGATGTGAAGGTAAAAAATTATTAATCCTTAGTTGTATAGCTTATTAGCATTAGTTAATATACTCAAATACCTTGCGTATTTATTTCTGCTCAGTTGCAATCTTCTGCCAAACCCACCGTGAGGCTAATTTGCATTAGCCAATCATGGTAGGCAACCTGGGTTCTCTATCTTTCTGAAGTAGCGGGTACAGACATTGGGGTATATTTATCAATGTACGAGCTGACATGATACGAAGTAGCATATCATGTCCGCCGCTCATCTATAAATGCCGACAGCATACGCTGTCAGCATTTATCATTGCACCGACAGCTCTTGTGAACTGCTGGTGCAATGCTGCCCCCTGCAGATTTGTGGACAATCGGGGGTTGTCAATCAACCCGAGCGTATTTGATCAGGTTGATTTCTGTCCGCCGCCTCAGAGCAGGCGGACAGGTTATAGAGCAGCTAGCTGGAAACACGGGGCTTTAAGCTCCTTACATAGCTTGATAAATATGCCCCCAAGTTTGCAATGCATGTGCTCTTCATTCAGACCTCCCACGCATGTGCACTGTGTTGATTTTCTCTGCTCTGATGTCACAAGCTATGCAGTCATGTGACAACAGTGTGTTTCGAGTCCAGAGATGCAGCGTCAGCAACAAGCTTCAACGATGGTGATGCCCATGTGTGAGGTAGAAGTTTAAACTTGCAGCGCTCAGATTATTTATATATGTTAAAAGACTCAGATTTAAACAAAGTATATGTGATTCATTTTGTAATAATTATTTTTAGCGATCTGTGTATTTCATTGATCCATATTTTAGCACAGTTTTATAGTCCTTTAATAGGAGGGTAAAACGGGTAGAGTTGTCCAAGAACTTTGCCAAGGTCAAGATCAGTGTAGCAGGTTGAGAATAGGAATGCTTTGGTCTTCATATGAAAATAACTAAGCACTGAGTGGGAGACTGAATACGTCTTTTAACACTTCCATTCAGTCCTGGCGTCAAAGACAAGGTCATAGGTCATTTCCAAAAGGAGAACATAAAAATGAACGCTAGGTAGCATTAAGTACAGTAATAACAGTCCAGGTATCAACATGAATAACATCCATTGAGCCGACCGCACAAATCTGAAGCTATTTAGCCCTGGCTCCTGCAACAGCAGATCCATACTCTTCAGCGTAGAATACCATCTTTGACCCCAAAACTGTGTGGCGCTGCAAAGGCTGAAAGTCCTTACATACTGCACAGCTTTGACCATGCTACAGCATAGATCTAGTAAGTATAGCATGCTCTGAATGATTTAGATACAATCAATAGTCATTGGTCAAATTTCATAAATGCTAATAATTTTACCTGGGGAACTTGTTGTAAAGGAAAGAGCATGTTAGAAAGTCATAGAGCATCACATTTTGTATTGATGCATAGAATGAAAAGCCATCGGTGTTCTAAAGGGATGGCAGTAAAATTCCACCTACACCTCAGCCCAGCTCACAGAATTCATAAAGACTCTATTGTATTACTGAGACAATGGGGAATATCTATCAAGCCGTCAACCGCAAATAAAAAGGAATTCTGCAGCGTAATAATCAAAGCCTACAGACCAGCAAAAGTTGAAATCTGTGACGTAACATACGATCCGCCTGTCTCAATCCGACACAGATCGATGCTTACGTCATTACAGATGTTCCGAATACACATTCGGCTCTATTTGACACTTTTTCAAAGTTATCAAATAGTTAACAGGTACGCCTGTGGCTATTCTGGCCCAGCGTACCTGGTTTTCAATCCGCCACCCTGGAGACCGTAGATGCCATAGGAATCATTGGGAGTCTAAAAGCAGCGAAAGCTTATGTTCGATGCTGCCAGATATCTCATTGATTTCTATGTTTGAAAACAAGTAACGTTTACACCTAACACCCTAACATAAGCCCAGAGTCTAAACACCCCTAATCTGCCGGCCCCGACATCGTTGCCACCTACATAATGTAATTAACCCCTATTCTGCCGCTCCCGGACCCCGCTGCCACTAAATAAACGTATTAACCCCTAAACCTCTAGCCTCCCACATCGCTACCACAAACAAAACCCCCCACATCTCCATAAACTAAATTAAGCTATTAACCCCTAAACCTAACAAGCCGCTAACTTTAAATTCAAATTACAACATCCCTATCTTAATATAAATTTAAACTTACCTGTAGAATTAAAATAAACTATTTTTAAACTATGAATTAACCTACATTAACTATAATACTACACTTAAATTAAACTACCAAATAAATTAACTAAATTACATATTAAAAAAACCCTTACCCTATTTTATTTAAATCTACTATTAAACCTTATTAAAAATTACTAAATTACAAAGCAAATAAACACTACGTTACAAAAAATAAGAAACACTAAATTACGGGGAAAAAACTCACATTATCAAAAATAAAAAAGAATTACACCTAATCTAATAGCCCTATCAGAATAACCCCCCCCCCCCAAAATAAAAACCCTAGCCTACAATTAACTACCAATGGCCCTTAAAAGGGCCTTTTGTGGGGCATTGCCCCAAAGAAATCAGCTCTTGTACCTGTAAAAAAATACAAACCCCCCCCAACAGTAAAACACACCACCCCCACATACTTATAGTACCTCCTCCGCATGCTCAATGTTGGCTGTTAATTTATATTTGCATCTTTATTGTTTATAATAATTATAATATTGATATTAATATAGAAATATATAATTTTTTAAATATTTAAGTTGTTATACTAGTTTGCATTGTTTTAATCTGAATTTCTAATTGCCATGCTTATCTTAATTACCATGACACATGCATATTTGATTTATGTTTTATTGAGAACTATAAGCATCCTGGATGTTGTTTTATATATAGTCATTGAGAAAGCTCTGTTCCCCACACATATGGACTTTATTTGGAGCTTTTTGTAATCCATTGTTTTTAATAGCTTCTGTTTGCAGCAGCTGACAAATCCAGGTTGGTGCATGCTTTTGAGACTGCTAATGTGGAAGACACCAGCCTGCATGCCTATTAACTAAAGCAGTGACAGGTGGTTGCAGTTGATGAATCCAAGCTTTTAAACATTTTTGAGCCTGTGCATGTGAAAATTGCCAACTTTAAATTTCACCTTTATTTACAGTGTTGATGTAGCCAGAGTACCCACACATTCTCAATGTATATCTGTTCGACGATTACACATTGTGCGGACTTTAGCTGGTTGTGCTTTTTTTAAAAACAAATGAGCCAGTGTGAGTTGCTGGACAAGCTCAACTTTATAATTTTATTTCAATTAAGCAAATACATGGAATTTATATTTTCTTTAAATTGCAGCATTGAGTATTCATTTAAGTTATAACTTAGGTCTGGATTCTCCAAAACCCAGTAGCATGGAGTGAAATAATCTGGCAGATTTCCCTGGGGCAGACATTATTGTATTTCCTAAAATAAGGGGCAGAGCCTGGAATCCTGATGCTAGCTGCCACCCATAGTAATTATATAAGTTCTCTTGAATGCAGAGAGGAGAGTGAGGTTAATAGGGGGCCAATAAGCATTGATTAAAAAAAAATATTTAATTGAATTGTTCACTACAGTTTAACTTGCATTTGCTTCTAGTTTAATATACATTATTTTTTTCTGACAATCTCCACAAGCATACAAAAATATTTTGTTTTTACACTCAGATTGTGAAAAATGCACACACACAAAAATTATGAAAGCGGCTTTTATAATTTTCTGTTTCTGTTTTTGTTCTTTGTTTGGAAGCAAATGATTATTGTAAATAATGCCAAATAATTAACTCAGCACTAATGATGTCTGTATTATATATTTAAATGGGAATGTTTTTCGTAAAATCAATTTTTTTCGTAAAATCAATTTTTTTTTTAGTAAAATCAATTCATGGTTGTCAAAATATCATTTAAAAAAGTACAATTTGCGCAAATTTATAATAGCACCTGTGCCCACTAGAGGAATTGTAGCAGACGCTCCTTTGCTGAAATCAGAAGGTTTACAGAAAGCTGCAGAAATGTTTTTGTCCCCTGCATTTACAGTACAGCTCTGAAATACAGTGTATAGTAAAGTACATGTGAGTAGTTTACCTTTAGTTTGCTTTTTTAAAAGGGCTGGTACAGTGAACTGTATAAAATTGCTATCATGCACATATTTTCCCATGCTGACTTTTTAAATTAAAGCTAGCAAGAATCATATATCCATTAAAAAAAACAATACAAAAAGTCCTTTTTATATGCAGCAAAGAAAAAACAAATGACTGTCCCCTTGCAGTAATAATAACAATAATATAAAATAATAATATTACATAACAGAACCTGCAGGCTCGCAGAAACAGCAGTTATGAAGCAGTGGTCACAAAGATCGCTTCTCCATAACCTGTCCGCCTGCTCTGAGCAGGCAGACATCGCCGGAAATCAACCCGATCAAGTACGATCGGGTTGATTGACACCCCCCTGCTGGCGGCCGATTGGCCGTGAGTCTGCAGGGGGCGGCGTTGCACCAGCAGCTCTTGTGAGCTGCTGGTGCAATGCTGAATATGGCGAGCGTATTGCTCACCGTATTCAGCAAGGTCTGTAGGACCTGATCCGCACTGTCGGATCAGGTCCGACAGACCTTGATAAATAGGGGCCCTAGTAATAATTTTCTGTCTAACTCTCATTTATGTTTACTTTAACATAGATATAAACGCATGAGCAATGTTGACAACAGAAAAGGGATGCTTTACAATTTAGATTCCATTTATTACAAAGATAATTTAATGCAATAATTAAATCTAATGTAAATGGATACAAACGTTGACATTGAAGGTAAAAAATATTTCTTGAAGCAGAAAATAAAATTCTCGGTATAATCTGTATATCGGCCAATAATTATGAACCCCTTTAGTACAATTTCCTTATTTGAAATTTTTTAGATTGTCAGTCAAAACAATGCCAACATATTTAGGGCTCGATTATAAGTGGAGTGCAAAATAACGCTTCTGTGAAAGCGTTATTTGTGCTCAACTAAGTAATACCAGCACACGCAACTGTGCGCTGGTATAACAAGCTAGGTGCAATGCGAAAGTGACCTTGCGTTTTCATTGCATGGAAGATTTTTGCTCATGAGAGTACGCTTCCAAAGGCTCCAATAGGAGCCTCGTTCTCATGCCGTGAGACATGGCATGAGAACCTTGTGCAGCAAAATGGGTAAGTCGGCAGCGATGGGCAGCAAATTTAAATATATATGTCTATATACATATATATTTATATGTTTATATGATGTGTATATACACATATTAACATATAAATATATACCTGTATGTATGTAAGCATATAGATATACACAGTCCGCATAAACCGCAGTGTAAAGGCACTTTTCAGTGCCTTTTTTTTCTAACACCCTACACTCGCCTACTTTAACATCATAAAACTGCATCATGCTGGGGGGGTTTTTTTCAATAAAGTAACACTATACGTAATTTTGGGGCCATTTGGGGGACATTTATAAAATTAACCAGAGATCTGATCTCAGGTTAATTTTATGTGTGCTAATTGCTACTGTAAGCTCACGGTAGCAGTAACCAGCCACTTGTAATGACTGGTTATTTATTGCGTGCCCGTAAACGGGCATTTGCCCATTTAGGGATGCGCGATAAATTAGCGCTCCACTTGTAACCTAGCCCTCAGTGATTTCAATGGTTCCAGCAATAATCTGCTAATATTTTGTATTTACTTGTTGCATTTTTTTATTAGATATGGTTTGTTTTCTATTTCCACCAACAAGGTAGATTATAATTGTATTCTAAAGTCAACATTTCATTGGCATTTTTAATACTATTTCTTACTTTACCTTCCAGCAATTTGCTTCGGAATCTTTCAACATAATGAGACTTGAATCCTTTCATTATTGCGCTGGTTGGCTTTTCATACTTTACTATTTCCATTTTCTCTGCCAAGGCAGCTTGCGATAATTTGTTTTAGATTAAAACAGTAGCCTGTTTTATTCAACAAATAATTATCTGGGTACTATTTTCTATGCATAGATATAACATGAATTATTATATGCTTTCATAGTTTATCAACATATCAGAAACACTCTAATTAACAATAAATAGATTTGATGGTGCAAATGATCATAACCTATGTATGTTCGTAATAATTGTACCTAGAAAATAATAATTGACATCATATTTTCATCAAAATTGTAACATTCCTTTAAAAAAGTTGTAGTTTATTTTGAATTTAGTTTAAAGTCTCTAGTTGTTAGGCAGTCTGTGTTGTTTACTTTAGACTTAATTGGAAGCCCGTTGAGGGGATTCAGCAGGGGTCAGGATAGAAGAATTTGAAAGAGATTATACTGACCCACGCAATTGCCTACAGGATATCTTGTATAGAAAAGATGGTATATCAGAAGCCCAACGAATAACTATATACAGTAGTCTAGATAAGAGAGAATGAGGCACAAATTAGTGTATAATGTCAAAATTTATTTTTTTAATTATATGCTAATGAGTGGCATAGTAAGAATAGAAACATAATACCCAAATACACTTACTGTAATATATATATATATATATATATATATATATATATATATATATATATATATGTTAGCAAAGATGTGCACTCTCACTCAATTGCAACTGCCAGGGTGCTAGTAGAATTGGGTATACAATAACAAAAAGAACTTGCACTCACTGGACTTTTCAACAAAACTTTACTTGGCAAAGAAATAGTGACGTTTCGGGGACAGTGTATCCGTCTGAGGAAGGGGATACACTGTCCCCGAAACGTCACTATATATATATATATATATATATATATATATATACAGTATATATGTTAATATTTTGATATAAAATGTGGTAAATTAGTTCAGGTTCTGGAGGTAATAATGATATCTTTTGGCATATTAAGGGAACGTTAAACTCAAATTTTAATTACCCATATCATTGATAATAAAGGTGGTTGATTACAATCTTTCCGGTCATGTTTATTTGCTATTTTGTCGCTCCTAACATGCCTCTTTTAACATCAGAGCAGCAATAATCCAAACAGATCAAATTGGATTTGAGCATATAACGGAAAATTCACCTTTAGGATTCATGGGCAGCAGAAACATAATTGATCACTATCCACCTGACCACAACTTACAAATAAATATTAAGAACAAAATGGACACATCAAATTCAATAGCCAAAGACATTTTATAAGTGTCCAACATCCACCAATCAATTGATAGCACATATTGGCCAATGATCTGCAAATGCCAACAGTGGTGACCGATCTTTTTCAAAACAGATTTGCACCACTTATGATACTCACTATTATTTATTATTACTATTGTTTATTTATAATGTGTCATCATATAGAAGGTAATACAGTAATTACCTTGTTTGGCAGCTGGAACCACTTTCACAAGATATGTGTTGCAGGCTTTTAGCAGGTTTGGACAAATAGACAGCAGTGGATATAGGCAGAGTATTCAAAAGAATAGTCTGGCAACAAGCCTAAGGTCCACATAAAGTTGGTAGTAAGGAGAAAGTCTTCTCAGCAAAGGGGAGTTTCAGTAGAGTTAATCAGAATACAGTTCCAGGGGTCTTTAGCCAAATAATCAGTCCATAAATGAAGGTATAGACCAGAAACAGGTTGGTATGCCAGGATCTTCATGAGAATAACCATGCACTGAATAGTGACCTTTAAAACATCTTTAAAAATCATTAAATCAGGTCCGCCAGACCTCGCTGAATACAGCGAGCAATACGCTCGCCGTATTCAGCATTGCACCAGCAGCTCACAAGAGCTGCTGGTGCAACGCCGCCCCCTGCAGCCTCGCGGCCGCCAGCAGGGAGTGTCAATCAACCCGATCGTACTCAATCGAGTTGATTTCCGGTGATGTCTGTCCGCCTGCTCAGAGCAGGCGGACAGATTAGGGAGCAGCGGTCTTTGTGACCGCTGCTTCATAACTGCTATTTCTGGCAAGTCTGATGACTCGCCAGAAACACGGGGCATCAAGCTCTATTCGGAGCTTGATACATATGCCCCTAAGAGTAAATTAGAAAGTTGCTTAAAATGTCATGGTCTATCTGAATCACAAAAGAAAAAAATTGGGTTCAGAGTCCCTTTAAGGAAAACAGTACACACAAGAAAACAGATTAGATCAAGGGATGATTACAGGGAGTGCAGAATTATTAGGCAAATGAGTATTTTGACCACATCATCCTCTTTATGCATGTTGTCTTACTCCAAGCTGTATAGGCTCGAAAGCCTACTACCAATTAAGCATATTAGGTGATGTGCATCTCTGTAATGAGAAGGGGTGTGGTCTAATGACATCAACACCCTATATCAGGTGTGCATAATTATTAGGCAACTTCCTTTCCTTTGGCAAAATGGGTCAAAAGAAGGACTTGACAGGCTCAGAAAAGTAAAAAAATAGTGAGATATCTTGCAGAGGGATGCAGCACTCTTAAAATTGCAAAGCTTCTGAAGCGTGATCATCAAACAATCAAGTGTTTCATTCAAAATAGTCAACAGGGTCGCAAGAAGCGTGTGGAAAAACCAAGGCGCAAAATAACTGCCCTGAACTGAGAAAAGTCAAGCGTGTAGCTACCAAGATGCCACTTGCCACCAGTTTGGCCATATTTCAGAGCTGCAACATCACTGGAGTGCCCAAAAGCACAAGGTGTGCAATACTCAGAGACATGGCCAAGGTAAGAAAGGCTGAAAGACGACCACCACTGAACAAGACACACAAGCTGAAACGTCAAGACTGGGCCAAGAAATATCTCAAGACTGATTTTTCTAAGGTTTTATGGACTGATGAAATGAGAGTGAGTCTTGATGGGCCAGATGGATGGGCCCGTGGCTGGATTGGTAAAGGGCAGAGAGCTCCTGTCCGACTCAGACGCCAGCAAGGTGGAGGTGGAGTACTGGTTTGGGCTGGTATCATCAAAGATGAGCTTGTGGGGCCTTTTCGGGTTGAGGATGGAGTCAAGCTCAACTCCCAGTCCTACTGCCAGTTTCTGGAAGACACCTTCTTCAAGCAGTGGTACAGGAAGAAGTCTGCATCCTTCAAGAAAAACATGATTTTCATGCAGGACAATGCTCCATCACACGCGTCCAAGTACTCCACAGCGTGGCTGGCAAGAAAGGGTATAAAAGAAGAAAATCTAATGACATGGCCTCCTTGTTCACCTGATCTGAACCCCATTGAGAACCTGTGGTCCATCATCAAATGTGAGATTTACAAGGAGGGAAAACAGTACACCTCTCTGAACAGTGTCTGGGAGGCTGTGGTTGCTGCTGCACGCAATGTTGATGGTGAACAGATCAAAACACTGACAGAATCCATGGATGGCAGGCTTTTGAGTGTCCTTGCAAAGAAAGGTGGCTATATTGGTCACTGATTTGGGCCAAGAAATATCTCAAGACTGATTTTTCTAAGGTTTTATGGACTGATGAAATGAGAGTGAGTCTTGATGGGCTAGTTGGATGGGTCCGTGGCTGGATTGGTAAAGGGCAGAGAGCTCCAGTCCGACTCAGACGCCAGCAAGGTGGAGGTGGAGTACTGGTTTGGGCTGGTATCATCAAAGATGAGCTTGTGGGGCCTTTTCGGGTTGAGGATGGAGTCAAGCTCAACTCCCAGTCCTACTGCCAGTTTCTGGAAGACACCTTCTTCAAGCAGTGGTACAGGAAGAAGTCTGCATCCTTCAAGAAAAACATGATTTTCATGCAGGACAATGCTCCATCACACGCGTCCAAGTACTCCACAGCGTGGCTGGCAAGAAAGGGTATAAAAGAAGAAAATCTAATGACATGGCCTCCTTGTTCACCTGATCTGAACCCCATTGAGAACCTGTGGTCCATCATCAAATGTAAGATTTACAAGGAGGGAAAACAGTACACCTCTCTGAACAGTGTCTGGGAGGCTGTGGTTGCTGCTGCACGCAATGTTGATGGTGAACAGATCAAAACACTGACAGAATCCATGGATGGCAGGCTTTTGAGTGTCCTTGCAAAGAAAGGTGGCTATATTGGTCACTGATTTGTTTTTGTTTTGTTTTTGAATGTCAGAAATGTATATTTGTGAATGTTGAGATGTTATATTGGTTTCACTGGTAAAAATAAATAATTGAGATGGGTATATATTTGTTTTTTGTTAAGTTGCCTAATAATTATGCACAGTAATAGTCACCTGCACACACAGATATCCCCCTAAAATAGCTATAACTAAAAACAAACTAAAAACTACTTCCAAAACTATTCAGCTTTGATATTAATGAGTTTTTTGGGTTCATTGAGAACATGGTTGTTGTTCAATAATAAAATTAATCCTCAAAAATACAACTTGCCTAATAATTCTGCACTCCCTGTATAGTGATGCAATTGTTTTCACTACTGAGTTTAGTCAACAATACAATGACATTGTAAAGATTCAAAGAAAACATTTACCTATCTTAGCCAGTGATGAGGTCTTAAAAACACACATTCAAATATGTAAGTTTGTCCCTAAAAAGTCTAGAACTTTAGCTTAAATGCTGTCTCCAAGTCTAGTCAAGAACAAGTCAAATAATATGTCTAGAAACTGGCTGTCTAGGAAAGGGACATTTAAATGTGGTGTGAGGTCATGCTATGCTTGTCCCAATATAAGACAAGGCAACACATTAGCTTGTACTGCTGATGGGACAGTGCACAATATCAATGTTTACTCCAACTGTGGTACTCAGTATGCTGTATACCTTTTTACTTGCAATTTTTGTTTTTGCCAATATGTTGGTAAAACTACCCGCCATGTCAGGACAAGATTTAATGAACACGTAAGGGATGTGAAATATTATAATCCAGATTCTACAGTAGCTAATCATTTTAATTATTTACATTTTACGAATATAGCAAATTTGTCATTACAAATTATTGATGTTGCAATAACTCCTATTAGAGGTGGGAATAGAAATAAAATATTAGACAAAAAAGAGCCCTATTGGATTTTAAAGTAAAACACACGAGAACCATCAGGAATGAACAAAGAATGTGACATTAGTTTCTTTATAGATAATTGAAGTGATACTTAGATTGTTTATGATTAATCTGTTTATTGGTTGTGTGTGCTGTTGATATAAGAGCATATTTACATATCTTGCTGACAATCATTTTGCGGTTCTTATATACACTCATTTCAATATTTGCAATATGTTTGTTTATGTATATATTATATTCCTATATATATATATATATATATATATATATATATATATATATATATATATATTTGTATTACTAATTACTAATCATTATTCTTATGTACCATAAATAGTGTTAGGGGCTATAATGCTTAAATGTTTAAGTATTAGGATGTTTGTTACTAGCTGTCATCTGTTAGGTTATATGCAATTTTTTTGTATTATTCGCTTTAGTCAATTCTGTGTCTATATGAGTATGCTATGTTTTAATCCATTTATGCTCTGTTTATGTGGCAGTGAAACAGTTAATACTTTTCCTCACTGCCTATAAATAGACAGAGTTAAGACATGGACACTAGTCTATGAGTAAGCGCCGCTAGGGGGCGTGAAACGCGTCAGACTGCCTGCTTTACCTGTCCTGCCATGTCTGCTTGTGGTTTAAACTGATTTCAATAAAGAAATCTTTTTTGGGCTTTTGTGCAGTGCCTGCTTCCTGTTATTTGTGTATGACTTTTGCGGCCCTATCCACCGCTATTTGCTACGGCACTCCGAGTTGCTTACAAAACTCTTTTCATTAAGCGCTCCTTGTGAGGCTTCACTTCCGGGTTACGTGGATGTACACTCAAGTGCTGCGGCTCTCTCTCTAAAATGACATGCCCTATCTGAATCATGAAAGTTTATTTTGGACTAGACTGTCCCTTTAATGTCTTACATTTCTATAGTTGGCACAAAAAGTAATAGATGAAGGGGGCAACTCAGATGTAAACCATTGGTTAAAGTGAAGAAAGACAGAAATACTTTTACACACTCTTGCGCTGAAGAGAAAAATAAAAAGGATTTACCTGGGGCCAAGTCCAAAATTATATAGAATAGACTTTTGATGTTGTCAATTAACTCGGTATCCTTAGAAAAATGGTAACATGGGTGTGATGTGAAGAGTCATAGTATTGAATTTCAAAGTTTATCTAATTTGCTGATATAGGGACAGATTACAAGTGGAGCAGTATTTATCGCTCCCTCTCGTAGCACACGATAGGGAGCAATAAACACTGATCCAGTTGTAATATGGCCCTATATCAGCTCTCCACTAGAAAAAAAGTTTATTGAAAGTAAAAAGTTTTCACTTGCACACTAACCCGATGCGCGCAAAAAGCTGACTGTATTAACATATTTCCCTTAGAACTTAAAGGGATATGAAACCCCAAAATTATCTTTCATGATTTAGACAGAACATACAATTCTAAACAACTTTCCAATTCACTTCTACTATCAAATTTGCTGCATTCTTTTGTTATCCTTTGCTGATGGAACAGCTTTGGAGTACTGACTTCTAGCTGAACACATCTAGTTAGCCAATTACAAGAGAGAGATGTGTGCAGGCACCAATCAGCACCTAGCTCCCACTAGTGTAGGATATGTGTGTATTCTTCTTCAACAAGGGATACCAAGAGAACAAAGAACATTTGAAAATAGAAGTGAATTTAAAAGTGTCTTAAACTTACATGCTCCATCTGAATCCTGTAAGCGTAATTTTGACTTTTCTATCCCTTTAATGGAACAAGAAAAGTGGAAGAAATGCCCTACTCGCGCACAAACCTAAACGTTAATTTAAATTGCGCTCAAGCGATCATTTACTTTCAACTTGTAATATGTGTGCTACATCAGACAAGCTCAAACAGCCAAATATAGCTTGCGAGTAACTTTCGGCTAGATCACGAGTTTGGCGTTAGCCTTCAAAAGCAGCGTTGAGAGGTCCCAAAGCTGCTTTTTAACGCCCACTGGTATTACGAGTCAGGCAGGAAAGGGTCTACCGCTCACTTTTCTTCCGTGACTCGAGGCTACTGCAAATCCCCTTACGTCAATTGCATATCCTATCTTTTTAATAGGATTTGCCTAATGCCGGTATTAATAGTCTTGGAAGAAGTGAGCGGTAGACCCTCTCCTGTCAAGACTCCTACCGCATTTAAAAGTCAGTAGTTAAGAGTTTTATGGGCTAACGCCGGAACATAAAGCTCTTAACTAAAGTGCTACAAAGTACACTAACACCCATAAACTACCTATGAACCCCTAAACCGAGGTCCCTCCACATCACAAACCCTATAATAAAATTATTTAACCCCTAATCTGCTGACCGGACATCGCCGCCACCTACATTATACCTATGAACCCCTAATCTGCTGCCCCTAACATCGCCGACACCTAACTACACTTATTAACCCCTAATCTGCCGACCGTACATCGCCGCCACTTTAACCCCTAAACCTAAGTCTAACCCTAAGTCTAACCCCCCTAACTTAAATATAATTTAAATTAAACAAAATAAATTTACTACAATTAAATAAATTATTCCTATTTAAAACTAAATACTTACCGATAAAATAAACCATAAGATAGCTATAATATAACTAATAGTTGCATTGTAGCTAGCTTATGATTTATTTTTATTTTACAGGCAACTTTGTATTTATTTTAACTTGGTACAATAGTTATTAAATAGTTATTAACTATTTAATAACTACCTAGCTAAAATAAGTACAAAATTACCTGTAAAATAAATCCTAACCTAAGTTACAATTACACCTAACGCTACTCTATAAATAAATAAATAAACTAAATTAAATTAAACTAATTATAATTAAATGAAATAAACTAAATTATGAAAAAAAAACACTAAATTACAGAAAATAAAAAAGAATTACAAGAATTTTAAACTAATTACACCTAATCTAATCCCCCTAATAAAATAAAAAAGCACCCCCAAAATAATAAAATTCCCTATACTAAATTACAAATAGCCATTAAAAGGGCCTTTTGCAGGGCATTGCCCCAAAGTAATCAGCTCTTTTACCTGTAAAAAAAAAATACAATACCCCCCCAACATTACAACCCACCACCCACATACCCCTACTCTAAAACCCACCCAATCCCCCCTTAAAAAAACCTAACACTAACCCCCTGAAGATCACCTTACCTTGAGCTGTCTTCACCCAGCCGGGCACAAGTGGACCTCCAGACCGGCAGAAGTCTTCATCCGATCGGGGCAGAAGAGGACATCCAGACTGGCAGAAGGCTTCATCCAGGCGGCATCTTCTATCTTCATCTTTCTGGAGCGGAGAGGAGCTATCTTCTATCCAGCCGACGAGGAGCCATCCTCTTCAATCAAAGTCCTAACGAAGAATGAAGGTTCCTTTAAATGACGTCGTCCAAGATGGCGTCCCTCGAATTCCGATTGGCTGATAGGATTCTATCAGCCAATCGGAATTAAGGTAGGAATTAAGGCTGATATTAATTTAATATAGTTGCAGCGACATTGGGGGCGGCAGATTAGGGGTTAATAAATATAATGTAGGGTTCGGCGATGTTAGGGGCAGCAGAATAGGGGTTCATTAGTATAATGTAGGTGGTGGTGCAGTCCGGAGTGGCAGATTAGGGGTTAATAGTATAATGCAGGTGTCGGCGATGTCAGGGGCGGCAGATTAGGAGTTAATAAGTGTAATATTAGGGGTGTTTAGACTCGGGGTTCATGTTAGGGTGTTAGGTGCAGACATAAAATTAATTTTCCCATAGGAAACAATGGGGCCGCGTTAGGAGCTGAACGCTGCTTTTTTGCAGGTGTTTTTTTTTCTTTCACCCAGCTCAGCCCCATTGTTTCCTATGGGGAAATCGTGCACGAGCACGTTTTGCCAGCTTACCGCTACTGTAAGCAACGCTGGTATTGAGGTGAGATGGGGAGCTAAATTTTGCTCAACGCTCACTTTTCTGAGGCTAACACCAGGTTTAAAAAAAACTGTAATACCAGCATTGGCTTAAGGGAGCGGTAAGAAAAAAAGACTTGTTAGCACCGCACAGCCTTACTGACAAAACTCATGATCTAGCCGTTTGTTTTCTCCTTCAGAGGGAAAGGAACCACAGCTTTTTATTTTTGTTACATACCTACTTTTGAGAAACTGAAGGAGACATAGGATTATTACAAGATTGCTTAAATGAATAGTACATATAGATAAAGTTTTTTCTGAAAGCTCTGGCAATGACGGTAGACCTGTGTTATTTGTCATGAGAGCCTGACAGTGCAAGAAACTCCACACATTGAATAGACTGGAATAGAGCCAATATTATTCATGAGAGGATGCAAAACAGAGAGATCTGAACTGGAATAATAATAGCACTGGTGTGATTGGAATGTGAAACACTTGGGCCAGATTACAAGTGGAGCACAAACGTTTGCTCCTGAGTGATAAGGGGTTTATCGGGGGTGCACTCATCTGGCTGGTATTACAAGTTGAATATAAAAGCGATTGCTTGAGCTCAATTGTGATTTACGCTAGAATGATTACTGTGTCATTAGCTCCCCTCAGCAGAAATAGGACAATTCCACCTTAAGTGTGTGAGACTCTGTGAGTCATTCAGCCCTTCATTTGCTTTAATTTGCTTTCATCAATCAACGTGTATAGGTCATATACATATAAATACAGTGTGTGTGTGTAAGTTTTTGTGTGTGCATAAAACAATATTAATCGTGAGGGGGGGGGGTGGAAGTCTTGGTGAGTTCCCACACTCTTTTCTGTAGGCCCCCTGTTAACAATATGAAATATCACTAATATGATAAAAAATACTTAAAAATAAATCATATTTATTGAATCTGTAACGTTTTTTATAATATATTATGAGTGCAAAGTTACAGTTCATTTTTTTGTGTCCCTAAATGAATTACATTGAGAATGTGCACTTACTGCAATTGTACTTTGCTTTGGGATTAATGTGCATTTGCACGTTATTACCAAAGCATTATAATTTTCTAAACCTTTACTTTAAATACATAAAGGCACTCACTTTTTATTAAAACAATAGGACTAAGAAGATACAGTAAATGCACATTATTTTAATTTGTTTATGTGAATTTGATCTATGGTTAAAGTATTATAAAAATGAATAAAATTATTCACTCAAAGCAAAGGGCACAAATTAAATAGATTTTCTAATGGATAAATATTAAATATCAACTTTTTCTATTTTATGTACACTCTTTTTGTTAGATGTATAAACATAGGTATATGACAAATATTCCATATCATTGCTATATGTGGTACAAAATAGTATACCAAGGATGCATTTTATCATTTTCCATTTATTGTTAGATATTTTAAAGCTATAGTCAAGCCAAAATTAGACTTTCACGAATCAGATATAGGGGCCTAGTTATCAAGCCGTCAACCTCAAATATGCTGGAATTCCGCAGCGTATTTGTGGCGAGGCTGATTCGCCTTAGTTATCAAAGGCTCGAGACCGGCAAAAGTAGAATTTTGTGACGTAAGCTTCGATCCGCCGGACTCAGTCCGACACAGATCGATTCTTACGTCACTCCAGATGTATTTTTAACATGTGTGTAACTTATTTTTTTATTTTTTGTAACTTAGCTTTTTTTATTTTTTGTACTTTAGTTATTTTATGTAATTGTAGTTATTTGTAGGTAGTTTATTTAATTAATTTAATGATAGTGTAGTGTTAGGTTTAATTGTAACTTAGGTTAGGATTTATTTTACAGGTAATTTTGTATTTCTTTTAGCTAGGTAGTTATTAAATAGTTAATAACTATTTAATAACTATTCTAACTAGCTAAAATAAATACAAAGTTACCTGTAAAATAAATATAAATCCTAAGATAGCTACAATATAATTATTAATTATATTGTAGCTATCTTAGTGTTTATTTTACAGGTAAGTATTTATTTTTAAATAGGAATAATTTATTAAAGTATAGTGTAGTGTTAGGTGTAATTGTAACTTAGGTTAGGATTTATTTTATAGGTAAATTTCAGTTTATTTTAGCTAGGTAAGCTATTAAATAGTTAATAACTATTTAATAGCTATTGTACCTAGTTAAAATAAATTGAAAGGTACCTGTAAAATAAAAATAAATCCTAAAATAGCTAGAATATAATTATTTAATTATTAATTATTTATATTTATTTTTAAATAGGATTAACTTAGTTAATAAGAGAAATATTATTTAGATTTATTTAATTAATATTTAAGTTAGGGGGGCATTAGGGTTAGGGTTAGACTTAGGTTTAGGGGTTAATAATTTTATTACAGTGGCGGCGGCGTAGTGGGGGGCAGGATAGGGGTTAATAAATTTATTATAGGGGGCGACGGTGTAGGGGAGGCAGATTAGGGGTTAATAAATTTATTATAGGTGACAACGGTGTAGGGGGGGGCAGGATAGGGGTTAATACATTTAATATAGGTTGCGGCGGGTTCAGGGAGCGGCGGTTTAGGGGTTAATACATTTATAAGAGTTGCGGCAGGGTCTAGGAGCGGCGGTTTAGGGGTTAGTAACTTTATTGAGTTGCGGGAGGCTCCAGGGGTGCCGGTATAGGGATAGAACAGTGCAGTTTAGTGTGAGTGCTTAGTGACAGGCTAGCAATAAAGCTGGGAAAAAGCCGAAGAGCAGCGAGATCGGATGAGTGATAACTGTCACAGTCCGCTGCTCATTGCCCCGCGGCTTTTTGACAGCTTTATTTGATAACTTAGGCGTATTTTTTCAGGTCCGCGGCGGCAAAGGTAGGCGAGCTTAGGCGGGCGTATTGGGCCGGCGAAGCCAGAAAAGTAGACGGCTTGATAACTACCCCCCATAGCATGCAATTTTAAGCATCTTTCTAATTTACTCCTATTTTTGGTTCAGCATCTGGGTAGAGCTTGCTAATTGGTGGCTACATTTAGACACCAATCAGCAAGCGCTACCCAGGTGCTGAACCAAAAATGGTCTGTCTCCTAAACTTACATTTTTGCTTTTTCAAATAAAGATACCAAGAGAACGAAGACAATTGATAATAGGAATAAATTAGACAAAATGCTTAAAAATGCATGCTCTATCTGAATAATGAAAGTCTAATTTTAAATAGACTTATCCCTTTAAGGTTAGTGATAGATAATTATACATTTTAATATATTTATTCAAATACCTGTACATATTTTAATGAAAATGTTGCAGTACCCAGAAAAGAACAAAGGTGTGTTCTATAGTAAAGACCTTCAGAAACAGTGTGTCACCAGATTTTGACAGTAAAACATATTTTCATCCAAATACAGTACACAAAACAAATGTAAAAATAACTAAAAAACAGAATTTATGCTTACCTGATAAATTACTTTCTCCAACGGTGTGTCCGGTCCACGGCGTCATCCTTACTTGTGGGAATATCTCTTCCCCAACAGGAAATGGCAAAGAGTCCCAGCAAAGCTGTCCATATAGTCCCTCCTAGGCTCCGCCCACCCCAGTCATTCGACCGACGGACAGGAGGAAAAAACAGGAGAAACTATAGGGTGCCGTGGTGACTGTAGTTAGAGAAAATAATTAATCAAACCTGATTAAAAAAACAGGGCGGGCCGTGGACCGGACACACCGTTGGAGAAAGTAATTTATCAGGTAAGCATAAATTCTGTTTTCTCCAACATTGGTGTGTCCGGTCCACGGCGTCATCCTTACTTGTGGGAACCAATACCAAAGCTTTAGGACACGGATGAAGGGAGGGAGCAAATCAGGTTACCTAAACGGAAGGCACCACGGCTTGCAAAACCTTTCTCCCAAAAATAGCCTCCAAAGAAGCAAAAGTATCAAATTTGTAAAATTTGGCAAAAGTGTGCAGTGAAGACCAAGTCGCTGCCTTTCATATCTGATCAACAGAAGCCTCGTTCTTGAAGGCCCATGTGGAAGCCACAGCCCTAGTGGAGTGAGCTGTGATTCTTTCAGGAGGCTGCCGTCCGGCAGTCTCGTAAGCCAATCGGATGATGCTTTTAAGCCAAAAGGAAAGAGAGGTAGAAGTCGCTTTTTGACCTCTCCTTTTACCAGAATAGACGACAAACAGAGAAGATGTTTGTCTGAAATCTTTTGTAGCTTCTAAATAGAATTTTAGAGCACGGACTACGTCCAAATTGTGTAACAAACGTTCCTTCTTTGAAACTGGATTCGGACATAAAGAAGGTACAACTATCTCCTGGTTAATATTTTTGTTAGAAACAACCTTTGGAAGAAAACCAGGCTTAGTACGCAAAACCACCTTATCTGCATGGAACACCAGATAGGGCGGAGAACACTGCAGAGCAGATAACTCAGAAACTCTTCTAGCAGAAGAAATAGCAACCAAAAACAAAACTTTCCAAGATAACAACTTAATATCTATGGAATGTAGAGGTTCAAACGGAACCCCTTGAAGAACTGAAAGAACTAGATTTAAACTCCAGGGAGGAGTCAAAGGTCTGTAAACAGGCTTGATCCTAACCAGAGCCTGAACAAATGCTTGAACATCTGGCACAGCTGCCAGTCATTTGTGTAATAAGACAGATAAAGCAGAAATCTGTCCCTTTAGAGAACTCGCTGATAATCCTTTATCCAAACCTTCTTGTAGAAAGGAAAGGATCTTAGGAATTTTGATCTTATTCCATAAGAATCCCTTGGATTCACACCAGCAGATATATCTTTTCCATATTTTATGGTAAATTTTTCTAGTTACCGGTTTTCTGGCTTGAACTAGAGTATCTATCACAGAATCTGAAAACCCCCACTTTGATAGAATCAAGCGTTCAATTTCCAAGCTGTCAGCTGGAGGGAGACCAGATTTGGATGTTCGAATGGACCCTGTACAAGAAGATCCTGTCTCAAAGGTAGCTTCCATGGTGGAACCGATGACATATTCACCAGGTCTGCATACCAAGTCCTGCGTGGCCACGCAGGAGCTATCAAAATCACTGAGGCCCTCTCCTGCTTGATCCCGGCTACCAGCCTGGGAATGAGAGGAAACGGTGGAAACACATAGGCTAGGTTGAAGGTCCAAGGCGCTACTAGTGCATCCACTAGAGTCGCCTTGGGATCCCTGGATCTGGACCCGTAGCAAGGAACCTTGAAGTTCTGACGAGACGCCATCAGATCCATGTCTGGAATGCCCCATAATTGAGTCAACTGGGCAAAGATCTCCGGGTGGAGTTCCCACTCCCCCGGATGGAATGTCTGACGACTCAGATAATCCGCTTCCCAGTTTTCCACACCTGGGATGTGGATCGCAGATAGGTGGCAGGAGTGATCCTCCGCCCATTGTATTATTTTGGTCACCTCTTTCATCGCCAGGGAACTCCTTGTTCCCCCCTGATGATTGATATAAGCAACAGTCGTCATGTTGTCTGATTGGAATCTTATGAATCTGGCCTTTGCTAGCTGAGGCCAAGGCCTGAGAGCATTGAATATCGCTCTCAGATCCAGAATGTTTATCGGGAGAAGAGATTCTTCCCGAGACCATAGTCCCTGAGCTTTCAGGGATTCCCAGACCGCGCCCCAGCCCACTAGACTGGCGTCGGTCGTGACGATGACCCACTCTGGTCTGCGGAAGCTCATTCCCTGGGATAGGTGGTTCAGGGTTAGCCACCAACGGAGTGAATCTCTGGTCTTCTGATCTACTTGAATCACTGGAGACAAGTCTGTATAGTCCCCATTCCACTGTTTCAGCATGCACAGTTGTAATGGTCTTAGATGAATTTGCGCGAAAGGAACTATGTCCATTGCAGCGACCATCAACCCTACTGCTTCCATGCACTGAGCTACGGAAGGACGAGGAATAGAATGAAGAACTTGACAAGCATTTAGAAGTTTTGACTTTCTGACTTCTGTCAGGAAAATCCTCATTTCTAAAGAATCTATTATTGTTCCCAAGAAAGGAACTCTTGTCGACGGAGACAGGGAACTTTTTTCTATGTTCACCTTCCATCTGTGAGATCTGAGAAAGGCCAGAACGATGTCTGTGTGAGCCTTTGCCTTTGAAAGAGACGACGCTTGTATTAGAATGTTGTCCAAGTATGGTACTACTGCAATGCCCCTCGGTCTTAGAACCGCTAGAAGGGACCCGAGTACCTTTGTGAAAATCCTTGGAGCAGTGGCTAACCCGAATGGGAGGGCCACAAACTGGTAATGTTTGTCCAGAAAGGCGAACCTTAGGAACTGATGATGTTCTTTGTGGATAGGAATATGTAGATACGCATCCTTTAGATCCACGGTAGTCATAAATTGACCTTCCTGGATTGTAGGTAGAATCGTTCAAATGGTTTCCATTTTGAACGATGGTACTCTGAGAAATTTGTTTAGGATTTTTAAATCCAGAATTGGTTTGAAGGTTCCCTCTTTTTTGGGAACTACGAAAAGATTTGAGTAAAATCCCATTCCTTGTTCCGCCATTGGAACTGGGTGTATCACTCCCATCTTTAACAGGTCTTCTACACAATGTAAGAATGCCTGTCTCTTTATTTGGTTTGAGGATAAGTGAGACATGTGGAACCTTCCCCTTGGGGGTAGTTCCTTGAATTCCAGAAGATAACCCTGAGAAACTATTTCTAGCGTCCAGGGATCCTGAACATCTCTTGACCAAGCCTGAGCAAAGAGAGAGAGTCTGCCCCTACTAGATCCGGTCCCGGATCGGGGGCTACTCCTTCATGCTGTTTTGTTAGCAGCAGCAGGCTTCTTGGCCTGCTTACCCTTGTTCCAGCCTTGCATCGGTTTCCAGGCTGGTTTGGTTTGTGAAGCGTTACCCTCTTGTTTAGAGGATGCAGAGTTAGAGGTCGGTCCGTTCCTGAAATTGCGAAAGGAACGAAAATTAGACTTATTCTTGGCTTTGAAAGGCCTATCTTGTGGGAGGGCGTGGCCCTTTCCCCCAGTGATGTCAGAAATAATCTCTTTCAATTCTGGCCCAAAGAGAGTTTTACCCTTGAAGGGGATATTAAGCAATTTTGTCTTGGAAGATACATCCGCTGACCAAGACTTTAGCCAAAGTGCTCTGCGCGCCACAATTGCAAACCCTGAATTTTTCGCCGCTAATCTAGCTAATTGCAAAGCGGCATCTAAAATAAAAGAATTAGCCAACTTGAGTGCGTGAACTCTGTCCATAACCTCCTCATACGGAGTCTCTCTACTGAGCGACATTTCTAGTTCCTCGAACCAGAACCACGCTGCTGTAGTGACAGGAACAATGCACAAAATGGGTTGCAGGAGGTAACCTTGCTGTACAAAAATCTTTTTAAGCAAACCCTCCAATTTTTTATCCATAGGATCTTTGAAAGCACAATTATCCTCGATAGGGATAGTAGTGCGCTTGTTTAGAGTAGAAACTTCCCCCTCGACCTTAGGGACTGTCTGCCATAAGTCCTTTCTGGGGTCGACCATAGGAAATAATTTCTTAAATATAGGAGGGGGGACAAAAGGTATGCCGGGCTTCTCCCACTCCTTATTCACTACAGTGACGTGCAGTCATAGGAGGCAGGTGAGGCAGCGCCTCACCTGTCCTATGTGTGCATTACACCTTTTAAATTCTTTTTTAGTAATAGAATACATTTTTTTAAAGTTTATGGGAAAAAAAAATTTGTACCCCAAGTTACCCCCCACCCCCCCAAACGCCGACTCCACCATCAACATATGACTGTAGAAGATTAGAATAGTGAGCGATTCATTGCGATCCATGTTGCGCAATGAAGGAGAGGCTGTGAATGTGAGCCGTTCAGCTCCCTTCCATTGCGCAACATGGATGGCTAGAGACAGCGCCACCCAGTGCCGCTTAAGGCTCTTTGTGATGGTATACCGCTCTCTATTGAGGCTGCTTCTAAGGAGCCTCGGGAGCCCTCAGCCAATCGGCGCCGCGGAGATGTGTGAGATTCATGTGACTGAGTCTCTCTCATCTACGTCACACTCACACAGGAACTTCGGGAAGAGAGCGCGCTTCTAGCCTTTTAGTCACCAAAGTGCCGGTAGCGGGTAGCCGGTAGGAGCTGCTGTGATGAATAACTGGGAGGGAGCCGAGTGACAAGCGAGCCTAGCGAGGGAGTGTGGCGTCACATGTCCACTGGTGGAGGTATTGAAATGATCCTTAGTGGGGTAAACCATGCATATGTGTGGGGTATTAGCGTGGGTGGGACTTTATTGCAATGGACAAATGTGGTGCAATGCAGTGTGTTTATCCAAATGAAGATCATGACGCTATTGATTATTCTAATGCTGCTGCAGAAACTGAATTTATATGTGCATGATATAAATTCAGTTTCTGCAGCAGCATTAAAATAATCAATAGCGTCATTTTCTTCATCTGGATAAACACACTGTAGAGGCAGCTGCATTTGTATAGGGTTTTTTTGCAAGGCAAGCAGATAAGTTGTGGATTTTGCTAAACCTCTCACAGAGAGAGCTGCACGGTCTGAAATCCCCTCCCCCTTCTTTCTGCCTGAGAGCCGTGTTTACTCTGAGTCAGTGTGTCACAGCAGAACGGCAAGGATTTAAACGCAGACAAAGATCAGAGGTAAGAGGAGTCAGAGGTTATCTGTTTATGATGGTTTTAGTGGTCTGTGTTTAAATCGCTCTGCTGTGAGACCCTCAGCAACACGGATAACATCTGTTTCTCTTATGTGCTGGCCCTCTCTGAAGCTTACACAATTGCTTGGTTTATTTAACCAATTTGCTCCTATAATGTATAGCTTCCTAATCATACTCATTGATATTAAGGTACACATGAACACCTTCCACAAATACACACACACACATATAGATTTTTATATATATATCTATAGCAAGTAACTGTTCCTGTGTTGTTTTTTTATTTAAAGAGCATTTATATTTTAAGTTTTGTATTTAATTATGTTAACTGCCCTGAAACTATTGCCCATGAAATGCATGCCATAAATAAGTCTCTTAAACTGCTCATATTTTCTTTAGCTTTATTACTTCTTTTAAACCACTGCATGGAAAGCAAATGGGGGAACTCAAGTAAAATCTCAAAAGATAAAATAAATTTAAAAAAACATAATTGTTTATTTTTTGTTTAAAACTCTTGTTATAGTGTAAAATAAAATATAAGAAAGCTAACATTTCCTGGTTTCTTGAGATATATACCAAGAAACCGAAAATGTGTTTTATCTTAGACTTTTACAATAGTATGATACACCTCCTTGCTTCCTATACATAAAATCAGAAATGTGTGAGACAGGCTTTTAATAATCAAAGACTGTGTAATGTGTTAAAATTATGTGCACAGTAACTGCCTACATAACACATTATGCAGTTATTATTAAAAACCTGTCTCACAAATAATCACCCACAAATGCATCCCTCCCTTTCCTCTTCCTCCCTCCTCTCTTTTTCCTTCCTCCTCCTCATTTACTTTGGAAAACCCATAAAAAATTGTTATGTTACACCTGACCAGCACAATTGTAAAACACAAAAACTAAATACACCTATATGTATACACATTACTTGTATATACTCCCTTTCCCCCCTCCCTCTATCTCACCTCTCTCTCTCTATCCCACCTCTATCTCTATCCCACCTCTATCTCTCCCCCACCCTTTCTCTCTCTCTCTCTCCCTCCCTCTCCCTTTCTTTCCCTCTCTCTCTCCCTTTCCCTCTCCCTCTTTCTTACCCTCTCCCTCACCCTCTCCCTCTCTCTATATATGTTCTTCTCGCGAGTATCATAGCTAGCGCCTCACCAACCTGTGATCTCACCGCACGTCACTGATTCACTATGTCCGCCACCCGCTTGGGTATAGGAAAAGCGTCGGGGTGCACCGGAACCTCTAGGAACTTGTCCATCTTGCATAATTTTTCTGGAATGACCAGGTTGTCACAATCATCCAGAGTAGATAACACCTCCTTAAGCAGTGCGCGGAGATGCTCTAATTTAAATTTAAATGTCACAACATCAGGTTCAGCCTGTTGAGAAATTCTACCTGAATCTGAAATTTCCCCATCTGACAAAACCTCCCTCATGGCTCCTTCAGATTGGTGTGAGGGTATGACAGAGCAATTATCATCAGCGCCCTCCTGCTCTTCAGTGTTTAAAACAGAGCAATCGTGCTTTCTCTGATATGCAGGCATTTTGGATAAAATATTTGCTATGGAGTTATCCATTACAGCCGTCAATTGTTGCATAGTAATAAGCATTGGCGCGCTAGAAGTACTAGGGGCCTCCTGCGTGGGCAAAACTGGTATAGACACAGAAGGAGATGATGTAGAACTATGTCTACTCCCTTCATCTGATGAATCATCTTGGGCAACTTTATTATCTGTGGCAGTACTGTCCTTACTTTGTTTGGACGCTATGGCACAATTATCACACAATTTTGAAGGGGGAGACACATTGATTTTCATACATATAGAACATAGCTTATCTGAAGGTGCAGACATGTTAAACAGGCTTAAACTTGTCAATAAAGTACAAAAACCGTTTTAAAACAAAAACGTTACTGTCTCTTTAAATTTTAAATAGTGCATACTTTATTACTGAATATGTGAAAAAGTATGAAGGAATTGTTCAAAAATTACCAAATTTTCACCACAGTGTCTTAAAGCATTCAAAGTATTGCACACCAAGTTTCAAAGCTTTAACCCTTAAAATAAAGAAACCGCAGTTACAGTTTTAACCCCTCTACAGTCCCAGCTACAGCCTTTGCTGCGACTTTACCAAACCCAGGGGGGAATACGATACCAAATGAAGCCTTCTAGGAACTTTTCCAACTACTTTAGGATCCTCACACATGCATCTGCATGTCTTGCTCTCAAAAGTAACTGCGCAGTAATGGCGCGAAAATGAGGCTCAGCCTACAACTGGGAAGGCCCTTCCTGACTGGAAAGGTGTCTAACACAGTGCCTGACGTTAAAAAACGTCCCCCAAGCTTATAAGTGTGAATTACAAGCATAAACATGCATAAAATGCCCAAATAAAGCAATCGATTTTGCCCATAAAAGTGTCTATCAGTTTTATAGCCCATATTAAGCCCTTTATTCTGTTTGAGACTAAGAAAATGGCTTACCGGTCCCCATGAGGGGAAATGACAGCCTTCCAGCATTACACAGTCTTGTTAGAAATATGGCTAGTCATACCTTAAGCAGAAAAAGTCTGCTAACTGTTTCCCCCAACTGAAGTTACTTCATCTCAACAGTCCTATGTGGAAACAGCACACGATTTTAGTTACTGTCTGCTAAAATCATCTTCCTCTCACAAACAGAACTCTTCATCTTTTTCTGTTTCAGAGTAAATAGTACATACCAGCACTATTTTAAAATAACAAACTCTTGATAGTAGAATAAAAAACTACAACTAAAACACCACATACTCTTAACCATCTCCGTGGAGATGTTGCCTGTGCAACGGCAAAGAGAATGACTGGGGTGGGCGGAGCCTAGGAGGGACTATATGGACAGCTTTGCTGGGACTCTTTGCCATTTCCTGTTGGGGAAGAGATATTCCCACAAGTAAGGATGACGCCGTGGACCGGACACACCAATGTTGGAGAAATGTGTTATTTGGCAGGAAAAGACACTCTTCTACCAGAATCATATAGGCCGATCTCGTTATTAAACTTGGACTATAAAATTCTAACCAAACTTCTGGCAGAACGCCTTAAATTTATCTTACCAGATCTGATTCATGAAGATCAGACGGGTTTTATGCTTGCGAGATCGTCCGTGATGAATGTGCGTCGGGTATTGCAAATACTTCAATACTACTGGAGCAAGAAACAATCTGAGTCAGATGCATCACTCCTGGAGGCCTTCCTGCTGTCCTTGGATGCAGAGAAGGCCTTCGATAGGGTTTAATTGGAGGCACCTCTTTCACACTATGAACAAATTGAATCTATCGGGTTCTTTCCTCTCATTTATTGAGAATCTTTACTCTTCTCCAATTGCCAATATATGTGTCAATAATTTGTTTTCTTCTGATGTTGCTTTGCAGCGAGGCATGAGGCAAGGATGCCCCTTGTCTCCACTACTATTTCACTTGGCCCTGGAGCCCCTAGCTATTAGACTACGTCAAATGTTCCCGGGTATTGACATCGCAGGAGATCCCCAACATCTGGCATTATATGCGGATGATGTGATGCTGTTCGTGCAGGATCCCAAGACTCACATTCCATCCATTTTAAAAGCACTAAAAGATTTTGGATCCTTCTCAGGATATAAGGCCAATATGCTTAATAAACAAGACCACAATTACCCATTTACCATTGCAAACCAGATGATAACTTACCTTGGTATTCAGATTCATATGAACCCCAATAAACTATATTCTACTAACTTAACGCCTCTGTGCGCCAAACTGTGTAATCTGATGAGGAGCTGGAAGTCTCTTCCCATATCGTTAGTGGGTAGGGTTAGTCTCCGGAAATGGGGATTCTTCCTCGTCTTCTGTATCCACTGCTTATGCTGCCTTTATTGCTCACTAAAAATAACGTGAAATCTTTAAATTCTGCAATGCAATACTTCATTTGGCGGGGGGAGGGGTAGGCCCCGAATATCTACTGATAAGTTAAATATGAATTATCTTAATGGTGGCTTATCCTTGCCGGTCTTTAGACTTTACAACTTGGCAGCATTGGTTCGCTTAGTTCTAGATTGGCAGGTTGGTACACAACATTTCTATGGACATAATTTAGAACACACAGTTCTGGGAGGCATCTCCTTAGCATATCTGCCTCATATGCCGAAGTCAGGGACAACTGGTAGGTTTGAATCTCTTATATCGTGACCTGATGAGGGCTTGGTATCAAGCACATAGATTTTTTGAAAAAATGTGTCACAGTTCCACCTTTCTTCCTCTCAGCGATAACCCAGACTTCCCGGCGGGTATGGATACGAAACCTTTTGTGCAATGGGAGAAATTGGGTTT
Organism: Bombina bombina; assembly: GCF_027579735.1. Taxonomy (NCBI): domain Eukaryota; kingdom Metazoa; phylum Chordata; class Amphibia; order Anura; family Bombinatoridae; genus Bombina; species Bombina bombina. Next base: position 1,167,900,955 of record NC_069501.1, on the reverse strand, counting down.
AAAAAATTTTGGCTCGCTAATGGAACCATTGACACCTTCACTGAAAACTTTCTCCTTACTACAAACAGAGTACAATCTCTCAAATACCACTTTTATACCTATTTGCAGGTCCATCACTATGTGGGTGCATTGGTCAGAGATAACCCAGACTTCTGGGAAGGCTTGCCCTTCCAACTTACTCAATCCCTTTTCAAAATGGGTAGATTCTCTTTATCGGAAATATACCAAACCTTCTTGCAAAAACGATTGCGGCAAATTCAACTGACCATCCTGACAGGATGGGAAAGGGAGGAGATACGGGGAACTACATGGGAGGAGGCTCGGAAAGGTCTGGAAAAGTTTAGGAAAGCCACTCTATCTGCTAATCTGAGAGAAACCCAAATCAGGTTTTTACACAAGGCCTACTTAACCCCTAGAAGATTAGCTAAATGGGTCCTTGATTGGCCTAACAAATGCTCTGTGGAGTCCCCTGGCCTATTGCACTATATCTGGGACTGTCCGATGGTAAAACAGTTTTGGAATATGCTACAATATTGGATCAACAAAAAGATAAACGTCCTCAGACCCAGATATGTGTTATTCCTAAATTGGGGCAATCAGTACAGACAACACGACTCAGAGTTGACCCTGGTTATTCTTTTAGCAAGGAAAAATATACTTAAACATTGGACTAAAGCTACAAGGCCTACCGTTGCCTACTTTCGTAATATGCTGAAAGCACAGTTGTTTGTGGAACAAATTGACGTTAGAGTAGATGTCTGCAATAGTAGGCTAAGCTTGTTTTTGCGAAAATGGCATAGATTAATTTTAACATTTGAGTTAGAGGTCCAAAGACAGTTTCTCGCTCCATTTCTTTTTAGAAGACTCCATGCGAGGGGAGTGGAATCACTTACGGCTAGATTACGAGTTTTTGTCGGTAATGGTGTGTGGTGCTAACGAGCCTTTTTTTCTCACCGCTCACTTAAGACAACGCTGGTATTATGAGTTTTCTGCAAGCCGGCGTTAGCCTCAGAAAAGTGAGCGTTGAGCAAAATTTAGCTCCACATCTCACTGTAATAACAGCGTTGCTTACGGTACGTAAGCTGGCTAAACGTGCTCGTGCACGATGTCCCCATAGGAAACAATGGGGCAGAATCGGCTGAAAAAAAACCTAACACCTGCAAAAAAGCAGCGTTCAGCTCCCAACGCAGCCCCATTGTTTTCTATGGGGAAATACATTTTATGTCTGCACCTAACACCCTAACATGAACCCTGAATCTAAACACCCCTAATCTTACACTTATTAACCCCTAATCTGCCGCCCCGACATCGGCGACACCTGCATTATATTATTAACCCCTAATCTGCCGCTCCGGACACCGCCGCCACCTACATTATATCTATGAACCCCTAATCGGTCGCCCCCAACATCGCCGACACCTACATTATAGTTATTAACCCCTAATCTTCCGCCTCCAACGTCGCCGCAACTATATTAAATTTATTAACCCCTAATCTGCTGCCGCCAATGTCACCATCACTATAATAAATGTATTAATCCCTAAACCTAAGTCTAACCCTAACACCCCCCTAACTTAAATATAATTTAAATAAATCTAAATAAATTTACTAGTATTAACTAAATTATTCCAATTTAAAACTAAATACTTACCTGTAAAATAAAGCCGAAGCTAGCTACAATATAACTAATCGTTACATTGTAGCTAGCTTAGGTTTTATTTTTATTTTACAGGCAACTTTGTATTTATTTTAACTAGGTACAATAGTTATTAAATAGTTATTAACTATTTAATAGCTACCTAGTTAAAATAAATACAAATTTACCTGTAAAATAAACCCTAACCTGAGTTACAATTACTCCTAACACTACACTATAATTAAATAAATTACCTAAACTAACTACAATTAATTAGAATTAAATTAAATAAACTAAATTACGAAAAACAACAAACACTAAATTACAGAAAATAAAAAAGAAATTACAAATTTTTAAACTAATTACACCTAATCTAAGCCCCATAATAAAATAAAAAAGTCCCCACAAATAAAAAAATTCCCTACCCTATATTAAATTACAAATAGCCCTTAAAAGGGCCTTTTGTGGGGCATTGCCCCAAAGTAATCAGCTCTTTTACCTGTAAAAAAAAATACAATACCCCCCCAACATTAAAACCCACACACCCAACCCTACTCTAAAACCCACCCAATCCCCCCTTAATAAAACCTAACACTAACCCCTTGAAGATCACCCTACCTTGAGACGTCTTCACCCAGCCGGGCCGAAGTCCTCCAAGAAGCCGGGCAGAAGTGGTCCTCCAGACGACAGAAGTCTTCATCTGATCCGGGCAGAAGAGGTCCTTCAGACGGCAAAAGTCTTCATCCAGGCGGAATCTTCTATCTTCATCCTTCCGGCACGGAGCGGGTCCATCTTCAATCCAGCCGTCGCAGAGCATCCTCTTCAAATGAAGTCCTAATGAAGAATGAAGGTTCCTTTAACCCCTTAGTGACCAGAGCACTTTTCCATTTTCTGTCCGTTTGGGACCAAGGCTATTTTTACATTTCTGCGGTGTTTGTGTTTAGCTGAAATTTTCCTCTTACTCATTTACTGTACCCACAGATATTATATACCGTTTTCTCGCTATTAAATGGACTTTCTAAAAATACCATTATTTTCATCATATCTTATCATTTACTATAAAAAAAATTATAAAATATGAGGAAAAATGGAAAAAAAAACACTTTTTCTAACTTTGAACCCCAAAATCTACATATCTACAACCACCAAAAAACACCCATGCTAAATAGTTTCTAAATTTTGTCCTGAGTTTAGAAATACCCAATGTTTACATCTTCTTTGCTTTTTTTGTAACTTATAGGGCCATAAATACAAGTAGCACTTTTCAACTTATAGGGCCATAAATACAAGTAGCACTTTTCAAAATTAACGCTAGTTACATTAGTACACTAATATCTTTCAGGAATCCCTGAATATCCATTGACATGTATATATATTTTTTAGAAGACATCCCAAAGTATTGATCTAGGCCCATTTTGGTATATTTCATGCCACCATTTCACCGCCAAATGCGATCAAATACAAAAAATCGTTCACTTTTTCACAAATTTTTTCACAAACTTTCAGTTTCTCACTGAAATTATTTACAAACTGCTTGCGCAATTATGGCATAAATGGTTGTAAATTCTTCTCTGGGATCCCCTTTGTTCAGAAATAGCAGACATATATGGCTTTGGCATTGCTTTTTGGTAATTAGAAGGCCGCTAAATGCCACTGCGCACCACACGTGTATTATGCCCAGCAGTGAAGGGGTTAATTACGGAGCATGTAAGGAGCTTTTTGGGGTAATTTTAGCTTTAGTGTAGTGTAGTAGACAACCCCAAGTATTGATCTAGGCCCATTTTGGTACATTTCATGCCACCATTTCACCGCCAAATGCGATCAAATTAAAAAAAACGTAAGATTTTTCACAATTTTAGGTTTCTCACTGAAATCATTTACAAACAGCTTGTGCAATTATGGCACAAATGGTTGTAAATGCTTCTCTGGGATCCCCTTTGTTCAGAAATAGCAGAAATATATGACTTTGGCGTTGCTTTTTGGTAATTAGAATGCTGCTAAATGGCGCTGCGCATCACACGTGTATTATGGCTAGCAGTGAAGGGGTTAATTAGGTAGCTTGCAGGGAGCTTGCAGGGTTAATTTTAGCTTTAGTGTAGATATCAGCCTCCCACCTGAAACATCAGACCCCCTGATCCCTCCCAAACATCTCTCTTCCCTCCCCTATACCACAAATGTCCCCGCCATCTTAAGTACTGGCAGAAACTCTGCCAGTACTAAAATAAAAGGTATATTTGGGCTTTTTTGTGCATTTTTTTAAGCATATTTACATATGCTTCTGTGTAGGATCCCCCTTAGCCCCCAACCTCACTGATCCCCCACCAAACAGCTCTCTAACCCTCCCCCTCTGACTTAATGTGCGCCATCTTGGGTACCCAGTTTAGTGAAAAATATGCTTTTTTTTTAAAAAAATGTCCCTTTTCTGTATTGTAGCTTTCCCCCCCCCAAGACCAACCCCCCACCCCTTCTAGATCCCTTAGATGCTTTAAAAAAAAAGTTTATTTCGTTTTTTTTTACACTTTTCTTTTAACTTTTTTTCTGTAGTGTAGCGGTTCCCACCCTCTCCCGCCCCGTGCACGCGCCCGCCCGCCACCCCCGTGCATGTACGCACCCCCCGCGCGCGCCCCCGTCGGCTCCGCCCCCGATCCCGCCCCCCTCCACCTTACACAGCTCACCGATGGCCGCCCACCCGCCTCCCATGTCGGCTCCCACCCACCAACGATACCGGCCATCGATGTCCGGTGCAGAGAGGGCCACAGAGTGGCTCTCTCTGCATTGGATGGCCAGAAAGTGTTATTGCAGGATGCCTCGATATCGAGGCATCACTGCAATAACCGGAAAGCAGCTGGAAGCGAGCAGGATCGCTTCCAGCTGCTTTCCAGACCGAGGACGTGCAGGGTACGTCCTTGGTCGTTAACTGACATCCTTTAGAGGATGTACCCTGCACGTCCTCGGTCGTTAAGGGGTTAAATGACGTCATCCAAGATGGCGTCCCTTCAATTCCAATTGGCTGATAGAATTCTATCAGCCAATCGGAATAAAGGTAGGAAAAATCCTATTAGCTGATGCAATCAGCCAATAGAATTGAAGTTCAATCCTATTGGCTGATCCAATCAACCAATAGGATTGAGCTTGCATTCTATTGGCTGTTCCAATCAGCCAATAGAATGCAATCTCAATTCTAATGGCTGATTGCATCAGCCAATAGGATTTTTCCTACCTTAATTCTGATTGGCTGAAAGAATTCTATCAGCCAATCGGAATTGAAGGGACGCCATCTTGGATGACGTCATTTAAAGGAACCTTCATTCTTCATTAGGACTTCGTTTGAAGAGGATGCTTCCCGTCGGCTGGATTGAAGATGGATCCGCTCCGCGCTGGATGGATGAAGATAGAAGATGCCGCCTGGATGAAGACTTCTGCCGTCTGGAGGACCTCTTCTGCTTGGATTGGATGAAGACTTCTGCCATCTGGAGGACCACTTCTGCCCGGCTTCTTGGAGGACTTCGGCCCGGCTGGGTGAAGACGTCTCAAGGTAGGATGATCTTCAAGGGGTTAGTGTTAGGTTTTATTAAGGGGGGATTGGGTGGGTTTTAGAGTAGGGTTGGGTGTGTGGGTGGTGGGTTTTAATGTTGGGGGGGTATTGTATTTTTTTTTTACAGGTAAAAGAGCTGATTGCTTTGGGGCAATGCCCTAGGTAGTTAATAACTATTTAATAACTATTCTACCTAGTTAAAATAAATACAAAGTTGCCTGTAAAATAAAAATAAACCCTAAGCTAACTACAATGTAATTACTAGTTATATTGTAGCTATCTTAGGGTTTATTTTATAGGTAATTATTTAGTTTTAAATAGGAATAATTTATTTAATTATAGTTATTTTATTTAGATTTATTTAAATTATATTTAAGTTAGGGGGGTTAGGATTAGACTTAGGTTTAGGGGTTAATACATTTAATATAGTGGTGGCGACGTTGGGGGCGGCAGATTTGGGGTTAATAAATGTAGGTAGGTGTCGGCGATGTTAGGGACAGCAGAATAGGGGTTAATAAAATTTAACTAATGTTTGCGAGGCGGGAGTGTGGCGGTTTAGGGGTTAATACATTTATTAAAGTGGCGGCGATGTCCGGTCGGCAGATTAGGGGTTAAAAAAAATTATTATAGTGTTTGCGATGTTGTGGGGCCTCGGTTTAGGGGTTAATAGGTAGTTTATGGGTGTTAGTGTACTTTTTAGCACTTTAGTTAAGAGCTTTATGTTACGGCGTTAGTTAGCCCATAAAACTCTTAACTACTGACTTTTAAATGTGGTAGGAGTCTTGACAGGAGAGGGTCTACCGCTCACTTTTTCCAAGACTTGTAATACCGGAATTAGGAAAATCCCATTGAAAAGATAGGATACGCAATTGACGTAAGGGAATTTGCGGTATGCTAAAATCGCGGAAAAAAAGTGAGCGGTACACCTGTACCTGTCAGACTTGTAATACCAGCAGGCATTAAAATGCAGCATGGCACCCCTCAACGCTGCTTTTTAAGGCTAACGCAAGACTCGTAATCTAGGCGATAGTGTTTTCTTATGAAGAGACAGTAGGGGGAGAGAGAGGAGAATGGGCATCCGGACTTTTTTTTTTTTCCTCTTTGCTGGGTCCTCAATGATGTTTAAACAAGCAAACAAAACAGGAGAGGATAAGGTAACTACCAAAGAAAAGAAATGTAAAAGCCAGTCTGTCACTTTATTCATATAGATTTGGTTTAAGGTTAAGTTGTTAATAGGTTAGGTTAGGGAATAGTTGAGAGCAGTAATCTTCTTTACTTGGAAAATATAAAATATTAGAGTTTGCTACATGTGAAAGATATGAATATTATGCTTATGTGAAAGATGTACATTACTATTACGGCTCTAGAAATTGATGATATGCCAGAGCTGTTTCTTGCAGTCATTGTCTTTTCTATAAACGAAGAAAAACTATTCTTTACTGTACTAAGAATTGCAATGTAATGACGATACAACAAAAACATGTGTAATTTGTTACATTTGTTAATGAAAAAAATGAAATAATTGCTTTATGAACGAAAAAGCAAATGTTTGAGCGGATACATTTGTTCATACTTTTGTTAATTGGCTCATATGGAAAATACAGTTAGGAGGATACAGTCAGGAAAGAAACCAATCACAAGAGATCAAGAAGCCCGAAATTGATTGATTGCTTAAGCAGCCTGTCTCTGTCAAACTCAACAGTGACCTAGGAGGGACACGTGCAATTTCTTACCCAATCCTGACTTCATATTAAAAAAACACACATTTTAAACCTCCTACCTGAGCTAGCTCTGATCAGAACCATTTTGAGATTCAGCATGTAAGCTTGGTTATATTGTTTTTATACTGTGCATGCAAGACTCCTTCTTCCTGAGAGACTCAGACTACAGCTATTTGAGAGATTAAGAGAGATATATTCTGTTAGAAGTTTATATTCCTCTCCAACATTTTACATCTTTTTTCAGAAGATGCATTTGTATTTTGAATATAATTTCTTTAAATGTAGCTGAACTCCAGTGAAAACTACAAGGCTAGCTTTATCTTAGAAAAAGCAAGTAGCTACTGCATCCAGTTTTTGTTGTTGTTTTTTTTGAGTGCATATTACAAGTTGAAAGTAAACGTTTTCACTTGAGCACAATCAAATTTAACGCTCATCAGGATAGCGGAACTGTCCGTCAAACTGTTAATAAATTGGCCCCCTAGCGTAAAGGGCTTGGGCTCAAACAAAAGTTGCACTAAACACAATATACATACATTAAAGTATACTGTTACACTCATATAAACACTATCTGATAAAAAATATTTACATGGGGTTAAAAGGTATATGATATATGGCCATGTATTTGACAGCACAAAGGCTATACTATATATATATAAATATACATATATATATATATATATAAGTCAATGGTGGTGCAGCACTCTCAGAAACATAAAAGCAGGTATACTTCTGCCCTTTTGAATATAATACAGACCCTCAAGAATGAAAAGCACTCACGGGGTCTTGAAATGAAGAAAAAATTATTTTATAAGGTAACGTTTCTGGGTTTCCTCTGTCCTCGTATATGTCGGTTTGAGGATGGGGGAATACCCGAAACGTCACCTTATTTAAGAATGGTGATGCAGCACTCTCAGAAACATAAAAGCAGGTATACTTCTGCCCAGGGTGCACTTTTGAATATAATACAGACCCTCAAGAATGAAAAGCACTCACGGGGTCTTGAAATGAAGAAAAAATTATTTAATAAGGTAACGTTTCTGGGTTTCCCCTGTCCTCGTATATGTCGGTTTGAGAATGGGGGAATACCCGAAACGTCACCTTATTTAAGAATTTTTTCTTCATTTCAAGACCCGGTGAGTGCCTTTCAATCCTAGCTTAAGATGTTGAAGAGTTTTTTCGTAGGTGTAGGGAATTTTTTGTAAGTGCTTTTTTATCATTCCCTAAGTGGTAGATCATCAGAGTTCTGTTTGAGGGACCTAAGTTTTTAGAAGTGATTTGGAGGCCTGGTTTGAATTTGAAGTTATGTGTTAGAGGTGTCAGGGGGAAGATTTTAGATAAAATATTTTAGATGTTCAGACAGGATCTTATCCCAGACTTTGAAGGTCTCTGTCCCGATTTGTGAGGGTGCTGTCAGAAATATGTCTCTATCTTTGGGTGACCAACAAAAGGAACCCAGGTGTGGTGATTGGGTGGTGTCATGTTCAAGTTGGACCCATATTTTGTTGTGTAGGTTAGAGAACCAGTCAATTATGCATTGAAGAAAGGTGGTCTGCTATATCGGTGAATGTCGGGGACACCTAAGTCTCCTGTTTTAATAGGAAGTAGCATTATTTTGTTGCTAATCCTTGCTCTGGCATTTTGCCAAATGAAGTCTAAGAGTTTTGATTTGTAGAGAGCTTATGTAGGAGTTAGGAAGTGGTATGGGGATGGTTTGAAAGAGGTATGAGTCTTGGGAGAATGTTCATTTTAATAAGGTTAATTCTACCTAGCTATGGGATTTGTTTTCTCATCCAGGAGGATAGGTCCGCAGTTATGGTTAGCAGAAGAGGTTTATAGTTATATTCAAAAAGATCATCTGGGTTTGGGGTTAGATGGACACCTAGGTATTTGATTGATTTTTGTTTCCATCTGAACATGCAAATTTTTCTGACCAATTGTTCTTCTGGTAGGGAAAGGTTAACGTTCATAATTTCAGATTTGTTTTTGTTGATTAAAAAATTGGACACTTGTCAAAATTTTTCAAGTTGTTGAAGTATGTGAGGAATAGTTGTTAGTGGGTTAGTAATGCAAAATAGTTTATTGTCAGCATATAGCATTAATTTATAATGAGTGTTTGTGGTTTTTATTTCTGTGATGTTTTGGGCAAGAGCTTCTATTGCGCTGGCAAATAATAGTGGGGATAGAGGGCAACCTTGCCTGGTGCCGTTTGAGATGTTAAAAGGTGTAGAGAGGAATCCATTGACATGTACTGAAGCTGTTGGGGAGGTATACATGGCAAATACTTTGTCAATAAAATCTTGGCCGATGCCCATTCTATGGAACACGGCTTCCAAGAACTGCCAACTGACAGGGTCAAAAGATTTCTCGTGTCAGTTGATAGGAGTAAAAGAAGGATTTTTTTATTTAATGCATGTTCAATTAACATATATCTTTGGCCTTTCTGGTGGGAACAAATCCTACTTGGTCTCCTTTGATTAAATTTGGAAAAGCATAATTCAGACGGGTTGCTAGTAATTTTGTATTCAGAAGGGAAATTGTTTTGGGGAAAATGGATATGTGCGCTTCTAAAGTCTGTGTACTAAAGGGGTTTATTGATGTTATTGAATTGCAGAGAGTGAGGATATGTGGAGATAGAATATCTATGAATTTTTTATAGTAGTAATTGGTGAATCCGTTGGGACCCGGGGGCTTTTTCTGTCGGAAGGTCTTTGATAATTTTACAAATTTCGTTAAGTGTGAATGGACTATTTAGAAAGGTTATTTGTTCTTTAGATATTTTAGGAAGGTCAATGTCGGCTAAATACTGGTTCAAGGGGGATGCCGGGGATCAACAATGACTGGTTCTGTTGGCAGAGTTGATGGTGGGAGATTATATAATTTCTCATAATAAGTGCGAAAAGAGTCTGCAATTGCTGTAGTGTGGTTGTGCATTTTGCTTTTGGAAGATTTTATAGTGAGTATGTATCATCTGTTGGTTCTACGTTTTAGCGTAGGGGGCGAAAATTTTGCTACATTTTTTATCAGCCTCATAGTAGGTTTGTTGAAGTTTAAAAGCTAGTCTTTTAGAGTCTTTATCTAGTAATTGGGAGGTATCATTCTTTGCAGCTTGTAGTTCATCGCTTAAAGTTTTGTTTTTGGGGTCTGTGAGCTCCCTCAATTTCTATTGGTGAAGCTTGTGGGTTTTCCGTTATGTGTTCGAAGAGACCTTGAAGGTACTCCATTAGGTCTGTTGAGTTTACTGATTCCGGAATACCACTAATGCGTAGGTTGCTCCTTCTGCATCTGTTCTCTAGGTCTTCTATTTTTTCTTGTAGCACATCTATTTTGGTTTTGTGTACATTAGATTGCGTAGAGAGTGATCCTACTAGGTCGTTGATAGATTCTTGTGTGTCTTCAATTTCCCCATCTCTGTAATGTCCTTATGCATGCTTGTTAGTTCCTTGGTAATAGGGCTTTAATAGAGTCGAAGTTCTCTTTGGATGGGAGGCTGGCTATATCTTGTTTAAGCTGTACAATATAATCAGGTGATGGAAGTGAGCTGGAAGATGCTGATGTATCTATGGCTGTCGATTCTGTGTTATCAGTTGAGGTGGAGTGAAAAAAAGAGCTGACCAATGCAGTCGTGCTAGGTTGGAATTTGGTTATTTTATCTCCTTTTGTATTTTTTTTGGATGCCATGTTTATTGTATTCAATATAGGCGTCTCTTGCTTATTGTGTATATGTATTTCTTATTGAGCTTATTTGTATCAGGGACCCCAGGATATTGGAATGGAAAATGTATTTCCAGAAAGAGAGGACTGTGTTTGTTATAGCAGTGTTACAGTTATCATAATAGTAGGATTAAAGCTCAGTGTCCTTTTTGTAAGGTTACAGTGTATAGGTTATCGTGGTGGTTGAAATGAGGGGTATAGGAGGTTAGAGGACGAAAGTTTGTGAGGGTATAGTAGCTGTTCAGAATAGCTTTTAGTAATGTTCAGATTGTTAGAACGTAATGTAGCTAGAGCTAACAGTGTAGGAAGTACAGGCCTCCTAGTTTTACCCCTTGTTCTAAGCTGAGTGCTGAGGAGACAGTTTAGTCATATCCAGCAGGTCATGGCAGAGTTTTATATTCTGTTTGAGGAATACCTGTGGAGCCTCCTTTGGCAAGTACCTGGTGGTCTGGCTGTAGGTCTCTGTGTGGTCCTATGATATTAGGCGCTTATTATGGTGCCTGAGATCTTGAATTAAGCAGCGGAACGGCCATTGCTGTAATTGCATTGCCAGTTATACAGGAGTAGGAGCCCTGTGTGGACCGGAGTTCCCCCCAGTGCTAGTTGCTAAGTGTGAGCCGCATTTTAAGGAGTCTCATCGGGTGCCGCGTGGTATCCAAGATGGCAGCGATGCGACTGCCAGTAAGATTATTCATACATGGGCTCAGCTGCCCACTCTAATGCCCCGCAAGTTCACATCTGTCTCTGCAGAGTTTATGTAGCGGGGTGTGATATTTGAGCAGTGTTTTTCACTGTTTTTTTCCAATCAGCCAATAGGATTTAAGCAGCTCTCATCCTATTGGCTGAGTGGAACCTTTCAGCCAATAGCAATGCAAGGGACGCCATCTTGGATGACATCACTTGCATTCAAGTTCCAGTTTACGGTGGCGACCTCATTGAAGAGGAGCACTGTGCCGGATATCTTCAGGATAGACTCGCTCTGTGCCGGATAGATGAAGATAGAAGAGGCTGCATGGATGAAGACTTCGCCGGATGGATAAGGATAGAAGAGGCCGCCCGGATGAAGACTTCTTGCTGCCCGGATGAAGACTTCTTGCAGGCTGGATGGATCCTTGATGCGGAACTTCAAAAACTCTAAGTGGATCGTCGGGGGTTAGGTTTATTTAAGGGTTTTTTGGGTGGGTTTTATTTTTAGAGTAAGGTCTGGGCAAGTAAAAGAGCTAAATGCCCTTTTAAGGGCAATGTCAGGGTTTTCTTCCCTGCTTTGTTTGCCATGTGCTGCTGGCAGCCATTTTACTCTTTCTTGCTGTATCTGGTTCAGAATGTGTGATGCTGCTCATTTCCTGCACACCCTCTTATTGCCAGACTGTTGTACATCATCCGTGTGAGACAGGTTGCAGTTTCAGAATTGTGATGTCATCACTTATTATTTAAATCATACTAAAAAGGAGAGAGACAAATATTAGAGAGAGAATACAATAATCCTCTAAAAAAGAAAGGGAATAAAAACGGCACACATATGAGGTAAATTCAACAATTTATTAAACTCATATAGCATTTACAAAAGAAGTTTGCCCAAACATGCCCTGCCATCTCAAAAATAGAGCAGAAACATGCAACCACACCACTATATACAAATTAAAACCAGAACTACATCTCATATCAATATAATACAAGCCTGTATCATTAAATCACACAATTAGTACCATTTCCTGTATCGGATAGCTATAAAATCCAAAACAGGTAGAGCTCTAATATATCACTTATACATGCAGAGGTAAAGTAACACCACAGAGCTGCATAAATATGTGATAAATATATGTATATATATATATATATATATATATATATATATATATATATATATATATATATATGTATATATATACTATATAAGTCGCATATAGCAAAGTACAGATGATGAAACATAAAATGAATTGTATCTAGCATCACAGGCATACATAGCCTTGCTTGAACAAACGGCAGGATACAATACAGATGAAATAATCCTCTTCTGAATCCAATTTATAATAACCTGTGATCACAGAGTAAATATATACAGTTTGGAACAAGACAGAGAAACATATACATGAGCAAGCAAGCAAATATAAAATTCATGCAATGCTAACGAAAGTTCATTCACCTCCTCCCAATGATGAATGTAGAAAATGGAGGGGTCAGCCTCCAAAAATCACCTGATTGGACAGGCTGTGCTATTAGCAAGACAAATCAATCTTCATACTGAATACAATGTATCCGTTTGAATCAAAAGATATACTTTTAAGCAAATGATTGCAACTTTTAGGCGTGTGTGGGATACATATCTGATCTTACCATAGATGTACCAAGCAGGCCATTCTGCTACACCATGTGTTCACACAGATAATAAACAACGCCTCACACTGGATATTTTGTTTGCAAATGCAGAAATCTTTGTAATGTATATTATATACCCGTTCTTACCAAGAGATGTACCTTAGGCAGCAAATTGCATAGTGAGCATATACAAAGTATACAGGTGATCTTACCACAGATGTACCAAACTTTATATAGCAAGCTATCAGTTCCACTCCACTTTATATTCACACAGGTAGTGAGCCACGCCTCACACTTAGTACTTTGTATGCTTTCTTACCAAGATGTACCAATAACGTGCTATAAGAGCAATAATCCACATCAAAGATTGTAATTTAGTGCATGCATAGGGTATAGCATAGGTCTTACCATAGATGTACCATTCATCCTATGTCATGCAGTCCATTCTGTTCCAAAATTGCCATACAGAAGGAAACTTACAGCATTCACCACGCTGAGCTCAGTGCATCTGGTCTCTACACAGGTACATCCAATCAGCAGGATAACACCTCTAGACCTGCAAATCACAAACTGTGCAATCTTACCACAGATGTACCATTTAGAGCACAGCAGTGTATCAGCTTTGTTAACTTAATGCAGAGTTGTTATTATTTATGTTGAAATCTTTTTATTGAACATTATTTTTCATACAATAACAATGATGCAAAATGACAGCAAATTTCCAAGTCATACAACAAAAAAAAAAGGCAAATAGAAGAGAAAGAAAAATGAAAAAACAAAAAGGAAACTATGACCTAAAATAAAACAGTGTTTGAGTCAATCAAAAGTCAAATATCTTAACAATGTTTGAAGATTAATAGGCAAAATTTCAATTCTAGTAATGACGATTACGGTAGGCAAGGTATTAATTAAATGTGTATGTTACTTATTGACTGATGTCCCCCTTAACACCCAATAAAACCAGATCTGGTCTACTGCATCTCTGTTATCTAATATCCAGGAGGCAGATTCATACATAGTGTGCGTCATATTAATTTTATTTAGTACCTCCTGCCAGGTAAAGGAGCCAGATTTCCAGTACTTGGCTATACAGGACCTGGTAATAGTACACAAGATTTTAATGAATATGTTAATAGGTTTGTTGAAGTTGGGAAAACCTTCATGTAGCAATGCTTGGGTCTGTGTAAGTTGGATGTTTTCATTTAGAGTGGTGCTCAGTAGAAGAGAAAGGGAGTCCCAGATATGTTTGACTTTGTCGCATTCACACCATAAATGCAAATAAGTACCCAGAGTTCTACATCCCCTGTAGCAAAGTCTGCACCCGGTGGAGGACATATGTGCTGTCTGTAGTAGGGTTAAGTACCAGCGAAAGGTGGTTTTAATTGCATTTTCCCTTAGGTCCGCACTCAATAGGCCCCTATCTGTCAGGCCAAAAATGTCAACCCATTTCTGCAAGTCCTTCTCTAATCCTAAGTCTCTTTCCCACTTTAAAATCAGCTGAGATTTAGTTTGCATCCGGGAGGATTGTATAGCTAAATATAGCCTTGAAATATGTTTCATCTTGTGAGGGGACTTGCATTTCACCTCTAGAGTTGTGGTGGGTTGAGTCTCCGCAAGTTTTTGAAATTCTCTCAAGGAAGATAATAGTTGGAGATATAGAAACCAGTTTAGTGTAAGAGGTGAGATTTTATCTTGTAACTGGTTATATGTTATGATTTTGTTGTTACTCAACAAATCCGCCACTCTATAGAGACCCTTATTGCTCCATTTGTCCACCACCGAGCTGTGCTCTCGAGGCAAAAGATATTGAATTGGCATAATTCAGGAGTTTTGTGGTTTTAGCTTGAGTGCATTAGCTTCTTTATTCCAGGACTTCAGGGTGGAATCTAGAGAGGGAGGTTTAATCTGCTGCTTGGTGGATGTGTATTGTCCCCCGCCCCATAAAATATCTGCTGGAGAATTCCATCCTCCCATTTCAGCTTCCAAAATAGGCCAAATTGTATCGATGTTAGGTTTATCTAAGAGTGTCCTCTGGGCCAGCCTCGCTGCCTGATAATAATCAATTAGATTAGGAACCCCTACCCCTCCTAAAGTTTTATGTCTCGTCAAGATGGTCGATGAGATCCTAGGGGATTTTTTCCCTCTAATAAATCTAATCAATTCTGCTTGGACCATATCTAGATCAGCTAGTGGGATTTTAATTGGTAGTGTTCTGAAAAGGTACAATACCCTGGGTAAGACATTCATTTTGATTGCGGCCATACGACCATACCATGAGAATGAGTATTGCGACCATTTTTTAAGGTCTCGGCGAATGTCTTTAAACAGGGGCAGATAATTAAATTTGTAGAGTAGATTGAACTGCTTTGTTAAGTATATACCTAGGTATTTGATAGTTTGCGTTGCCCATTTCATAGTGAAATTTAATTCTATTAGCTTTTGTGTAGCGGGTGGTAATATTATAGGAAGGACCTCACATTTTTCCAGGTTAATTTTATAGCCTGAAATGGCAGAAAAACTGTCTAAAAATTAGTAGAGGTTGGGGAGTGAAATAAGTGGTTTTGTAATTGTCAATAAGATGTCATCCGCGAATAGCGTCAGTTTGTATTCGGTAGATTTAAGTCTAAATCCTGATATGTCTAGGGAGTCTCTAATTCTGGCAGGCTAGGGGTTCTATGCAGAGGGCAAAAAGGAGGGGTGAAAGAGGACACCCCTGCCTAGTCCCGTTTAGGATGGGAAAAGTTTAGATTTATAACCTGTTGCATTGACCTGTGCCGTGGGGTTAGAATATATCATCTCTATTGCAGTTAGAAAAGGGCCCCTAAATCCCATATGTTGAAGCACTTGTAATAAGTATTTCCAGTCTATTCTGTCAAACGCCTTCTCCGCATTCAAAGATAGGAGCAGAGAAGGCGTTTTGGATTCAAAAAGGTAATGTATGGAATCTATTATACGTCTTATGTTGTCTGAGGCTTCCCTATCCTTTATAAATCCCACTTGATCTGGGTGGACCAAAGTGGGCAATATAGATTTAAGTCGATTAGCAAGAATCTTGGTTAGAATTTTAAAATCCTGATTAATGAGAGAAATGGGACGATAATTTGAACAGTATTTGGGGTTTCTGTCTGGTTTGGGGATTACTACAATCTTGGCCATCAATAGGTCTTTTGGAATAGGATGTCTTTCCAGGATGTAGTTGCAAAATTTAGTTAGCTGGGGAACTAGTATGTGTTTAAATAATTTGTAATATTCCCCTGGGAAACCATCCGGTCCAGGTGCCTTACCTTGTTTAAGATCCTTAATGGCTAATGAAACTTCTAACAGTGAAATCTGGGAGTTCAGTAGATCCCTGTCTTTATCTGAGATTGTGTTCAATTTGGCTTTTATAAGAAATTCTGTATAAGAGGTCTCTGTCTGAGGGGTATGAATGACCTTCTTGCCATCGTATAGGTCCCCATAAAAATCTGCAAAAGCGTTGACAATCTCTTGAGGGTGGGATATAGGGTTGCCCCGTTTATTAAATATAATTGGTATGGCAGAGGCCTTACATCGTTCACGAATTTTATGAGCTAAAAATTTGTCAGGTTTATTGGAAAAGACATATTATTGTGTCTTCAGCCTCAATATTGCTTTAGCCGCTATAGAGTTTAAGATATTGTTTAAGTTGTCTCTTTTTTGTTTAGGTCACGTAGCGTAGATGTGTTTTGAGTGCGTTTATGATGAGTTTCTAAAGCTTTAATTTCATTTTGAAGCTGAGATATCATAGTTTTTTTATGAATAAGTGACCGAGACTTAGTTTGGATCAATAGCCCTCTGGCATATGCTTTATGTGCTGCCCAGGTGTTTAAAAGGTTAGAAGTAGAGTGAGTGTTAATATTCCAAAATTCAGTCAATAGTTTCCCTGTCTTATCAATAGTATGCTTGTCCCGAAACAAGCTTGAGTCAAAAGTCCAGGTCTTGGCTCTTTTCAGGTCTTGAACCCCATCTAGATGGATTGAGATTGGGGAGTGGTCGGACCAGGTACAAGAGTGGATTTCAGAGGAGAGTACTAGCGAGAGGAGGATCTGACTAACTAGTATATAGTCTATTCTTGTGTAAGACTGATGAGCAGCTGAATAAAAGGTGGTGTCGTTAGTTTCCCCATATAAGAATTTCCATGTGTCTATTAAAGTATGGGGAAGGAGTAAGTCCTGGATAGAACGGACTATTCTATTATGTCGGTGTTGTTTATGACTTAGCTTCGTGTTGGTGGTTGGTGTTATAGGTTTCAAGTTTATGTTGAAGTCCCCTGCCATTATAACTCTATATTGAGACCAGTTTGTGAGTAAGTGAGAGATGTTCTTAAAAAAAGTATGCTGATTATCGTTAGGAGCATAAATGTTACAAAAGATAACTTCTGAGTCATCCATGTGCCCTTTTACAATTAAGTACCTGCCCTCTGGGTCCACTAAAGTGGATTCGTGTGTGAAGTTTAATGAGGAGTGAATAAGTATGGAAACACCTCGTTTTTTGACATCTGTAGTGGCGTGATAATGTAACAGGAATGCTTTGGCCCAGTATTTGGGGATATTTGTGTGTACAAGGTGAGTCTCTTGGAGAAAGAGCACATTAGCTTGAAGTCTGAGGTAGTAGGCCATAGCTACTCTGCACTTGACATCAGAATTCAATCCTCTCACATTATGAGAGACTAAGTGTATCCTAGGCATTATTACTGTAATTAATCTGCATAAATCAGGCTAACAAGACCAGCCATAATTCCACCGTTAATTGAAAACCCAAGACCTCCCCACCTCCCTGTCCAGTTCCCACCGTCATATAATAAGGCCTAAAGTGTGACTCATAATCGTACTGTATACTTAAAACAAAAGAAATAAACAAGATAAAAGACCATAAACAGTGTGGTCGAAGAAAACAAAATACATTAACTATGCCTCCCCTTAAAGGAGAGAACTTGTATCTCATATCAAACATTAATGAGGGAGCGAAATCTAAACATGTAATATAATGTTAAACAGTGAATCAACATGAATATTATTTTTAATAAACTCTAACAAGTCTAACTTATAACAATACCACATACTTTACCCGCTACTATGTAAGTCCGCTACATCTGGCGGTAGAGAGTCCAGTATCATGTCCCAAGATCCAGCACAGTGTCATGGATCTACATCATCTTATAAAAACATATTAACCAGAGTCATCTATTTTTCAGCTTCTTCTTGTTGACAGATTGCCAATTATTCTGCTTGGTGTCTCGCTTAGATAGTTGAAAGTCTCTGGGTAGACTTGTAGGTGCATCTGTTGGGATCAGTGGAGAGTCTAGCCCTAGTAGCTTGCATATATTGGGAATCTCCTCTGCTTCTTTTAAAGATATTATTCTGCCATCTCTGGTAATATGGAGTGTGAAGGGAAATCCCCACCTGTATTGTATTTGATGTTTTCGTAGTAGAGTTGTAAGAGGCCTCAGCAAATATCTTCTCTGGAGGGTTCTCAGACTCAAGTCCTGATAGAATTGGACAATGGTCCCTTGAAATTTGAAGGTTGGATTTTGTCGGGATGCATATAGGATCTTCTACTTTTCCTGAAAAACCATAAGCTTCACGATAACATCCCTTGGTGGAGCGCCTTCTTTCGGTCTAGCCCTTAGGGCTCTGTGGGCCCTCTCAATTGTATAGGTGGGTTCATCTTTGTCGCCAGTAATAGCTCTAAAAAGATGATGTAGATAGGTTAGAAAGTCTTTGTTCGATAGTGATTCTGGAATGCCCTTCATTCTGATATTGTTTCAAATTTCTCTATTTTCAAGGTCTTCTATTTTGTAGTGTAATTCGATTAAAGACTGTTGCTGCGAATTGACAAACTCAGACATGGAAGTGAGGTCTTCTGATACAGCTTCTTTGTGTTCCTCTAGAGATTCAATTCTGCTGCCTAATTCGGCAATGTCTGACTTTATATCAGTTAGGCTTTCTGTAACTGCTGAATGCATGGAATCTATTTTATCCCAAAGGCGTTCAAAATTTGAAGATATATTTTATTTTGATACAAGTAGGCATAAGTCTGCCTTTGTCACAGGAGTTTGATCACCATCAGTGTGATTAGATTCCATTTCCTGTTCAGAATCTTCCTCTGCCTCCCTGATATTGTCATTTGTGGATTTATTAACTTTGGAGGGTTTAAAATAAGGGTTTATTGTTTGGGGTTTACCAGTCTTGTCAGCTTTAGTTAGCTTTTTTGACGCCATTGTATATAGTTTGTTTTTGCAGGTGCAGCTGCACGTTTCAGTAAGGTCTATTGTTACAGCAATGCAGACTTTAGCTCAAAGCTTTACCCCAGCAGGGTAGTTAATCAAGTAGTTAGCGTATAGAAAATATCTGGTAGTATTGGCCTAATATGTCAGTATAAACTTAACCATATCTATATCTATAGCCCCGTTTTTATTTTTGCCTGAGATCCTTATTAAGGGGCCCTTATTGAGAGCTGTCTTTTATGTGTTGTAGTCCGTTTTTGAGTTCTTTACTGTTGGGGGTGTTTGTATTTTTTTACAGGTAAAAGAGCTGATTTCTTTGGGGCAATGCCCCGTAAAAGGCCCTTTTAAAGGCCATTGGTAGTTTATTGTAGGCTAGGGTTTTTTTATTTTGTGGGGGCTTTTTTATTTTGATAGGGCTATTAGATTAGGTGTAATTCGTTTTTATTTTGATACTGTGGTTTGTTTGTTTTTTATTGTAACAGCATTTATTTTTACTTGTAACTTAGTAATTTGTAATAGTAGATTTAAATAATTTGAGTAGGGTTAGGGTTTTTTAATATGTAATATAGTTAATTTAATTGCTAGTTTAATGTAATTTTAGTATAATAGTTAGGGTAGGTTAATTAATAGTTTAATATAGTTTATTTTAATTCTAAAGGTAAGTTTTAATTTATTATAAGATAGGGATGTTGTAATTTTAATGTAAAGTTAGCGGGTTGTTAGGTTTAGGGGTTAATAGCTTAATTTAGTTTATGGCAATGTGGGGGGCTGGCGGTTTAGGGGTTAATAGGTTTATTTAATGGTAGTTGATGTGGGAGGCCAGAGGTTTAGGGGTTAATATGTTTATTTAGTGTCGGTGGTGTCCGGGAGCAGCGGGATAGGGGTTAATAACTTTAATACAGTTGTGGCGTGGTCCGGGAGCGGCGGGATAGGGGTTAATAATTTTATTACAGTTGCAGCAGGGTCCGGGAGCAGCAGGATAGGGGTTAAACATTTTAGTATATTGGCGGCATTTAGTGACAGGGTATAAATAAAGTTGGTAAAAAGCCGAATATCAGCGAGATCGATGACTGTTAGTTAACAACAGTCCAATGCTCATCGCCCCGTACTTGGTCCGTGGCTTTTTGCCGGCTTTTTTATAAATATGGAGAGCATATTCAGGTCCGCGGCCGCGATGTTAGGCGATGTTAGGTGAGCGTATTGGTGCCGGCGAATGCAGCATAGTTGAGGCTTTGATAAATATCCCCCATAAAGTCATATTTTGTTTAAAACCCTTTTTAGCATGAAAACAAATGTGTCATTTTTATTGTAGTTATTTTTATGTAGTTTAATAGATTTCTATATTTCTATTAACCTTTCTAAAAGCAAGATTACAAGTAGCATGTTAAGATTTTTCCGCGCGTGATATGGTCTTTTCACAATCAATTTCTATTGCACATGTATTTCAAGTCTTGAAAAAATTAACGCAACAATCCTTTCCGTGCTCGAAGAGCTGTAGTTTACAGCTTTGTGCAACAAAAAAGTTTCACAAAACACTTCAAAAATATATTACAAAGTACAGTTACACTCATATTAACACTATCTAATAAAAAATTCTTACAAAACTATTGCACACAAAAGGGCTCAAAGATAGCAGATCTCAGATGTTAGATAAATCAATGCAGAAGCATAGATTTTACATTGACATACATACACATACATAGAGAAACATGCACCTAGATTACGAGTTTTGCGTTAGAGGCTGTGCGGTGCTAACGAGCAGTTTATGCTCACCGCTCACTTACAGACAGCGCTGGTATTACGGGTTTTTACAACCCAGACAAGAAGTGAGCGTTGACCAAAATTTTGCTCCTTACCGCACTCCAATACCAGCGCTGCTTACGTTAGCGGTGAGCTGGTGTAACGTGCTCGTGCACAATTTCCCCATAGGAATCAACGGGAAAAGCCAGATGAAAAAAAGTCTAACACCTGCCAAAAAGCAGCGTAAGGCTCCTTAACGCAGCCCCATTGATTCCTATGGGGAAATAAAATTTATGTCTACACCTAACACCCTAACATGAACCCCGAGTCTAAACACCCCTAATCTTACACTTATTAACCCCTAATCTGCCGCCCCCGACATGGC
Source organism: Bombina bombina (assembly GCF_027579735.1). Classification (NCBI taxonomy): domain Eukaryota; kingdom Metazoa; phylum Chordata; class Amphibia; order Anura; family Bombinatoridae; genus Bombina; species Bombina bombina. The sequence goes on along the minus strand of NC_069501.1, from coordinate 1,167,879,667 downwards.
CGCCACCTACATTATGATATTAACCCCTAATCTGCCGCTTCGGACACCGCCACTCCTACATTATACTTATGAACCCCTAATCTGCTGCCCCCAACAACGCCGACACCTACATTATATTTATTAACCCCTAATCTGCCGCCCCCAACCTACATTTATTAACCCCTAATCTGCCGCCACTATAATAAACACATTAACCCCTAAACCACCGCACTCCCGCCTCGCAAACATTAGTTAAATATTATTAACCCCTAATCTGCCGCCCCCAACGTCGCCGCCACTATATTAAAGTTATTAACCCCTAAACCTAAGTCTAACCCTAAACCTAACACCCCCTAACTTAAATATAATTAAAAGAAATATAAATAAAATTACTATAATTAACTAAATTATTCCTATTTAAAACTAAATACTTACCTGTAAAATAAACCCTAAGCTAGCTACAATATAACTAATAGTTACATTGTAGCTAGCTTAGGCTTTATTTTTATTTTACAGGCAAGTTTGTATTTATTTTAACTAGGTAGAATAGTTATTAATAGTTATTAACTATTTAATAACTACCTAGTTAAAATAAAGACAAATTTACCTGTAAAATAAAACCTAAGTTACAATTTCACCTAACACTACATTATTATTAAATTATTTCCCTAAATTAAATACAATTAAATACAATTAAATAAAATTAGCTAAAGTACAAAAAAAACAAACACTAAATTACAGAAAATAATAAACAAATTACAAGATTTTTAAACTAATTACACCTAATCTAATCCCCCTAACAAAATAAAAAAGCCCTCCCAAAATAAAAAAGCCCTACCCTACACTAAATTACAAATAGCCCTTAAAAGAGCCTTTCGCGGGGCATTGCCCCAAAGTAATCAGCTCTTTTACCTATAAAAAAAAAAAAGGTACAAATCCGCCCCCAACATTAAAACCCACCACCCACACAACCAACCCTACTGTAAAACCCACCCAATACCCACTTAAAAAAACCTAACACTAACCCCTTGAAGATCACCTTATTGGGCGAAGTGGTCATCCAGACGGAAGTCTTCATCCATCTGCAACTTCTATCTTCATCCATCTGGCGCGGAGCGGGTCCATCTTCAAGACATCCGACGCGGAGCATCCTCTTCTGACGGCTAAGACTGAATGAAGGTTCCTTTAAATGACGTCATCCAAGATGGCGTCCCTTCAATTCCGATTGGCTGATAGAATTCTATCAGCCAATCGGAATAAAGGTAGAAAAAATCCTATTGGCTGATGCAAACAGCCAATAGGATTGAACTTCAATCCTATTGGCTGATCCAATCAGACAATAGGATTGAGCTCGCATTCTGTTGGCTGTTCCAATCAGTCAATAGAATGCGAGCTCAAACCTATTGGCTGATTGCATCAGCCAATAGGATTTTTCTACCTTAATTCCGATTGGCTGATAGAATTCTATCAGCCAATCAGAATTGAAGGGACGCCATCTTGGATGATGTCACTTAAAGGTACCATCATTCTGTGTTAGCCGTCGTCAGAAGAGGATGCTCCGCGTCGGATGTCTTGAAGATGGACCTGCTCCGCGCCGGATGGATGAAGATAGAAGATGCCATCTGGATGAAGACTTCTGCCCGTCTGGAGGATCACTTCACCCGGCTTGGATGAAGACTTCTCCCAGCTTCGTTGAGGACTTTGGCCCGGTTGGATGAAGACTTCTCCCGGTAAGGTGATCTTCAAGGAGTTAGTGTTAGGTTTTTTAAGGGGGTATTGGGTGGGTTTTAGAGTAGGGTTGGTTGTGTGGGTGGTGGGTTTTAATGTTGGGGGGGGATTTGTACTTTTTTTTACAGGTAAAAGAGCTGATTACTTTGGGGCAATGCCCCACAAAATGCCCTTTTAAGGGCTATTTGTAATTTAGTGTAAGGTAGGGCTTTTTTTTATTTTGGGGGGGCTTTTTTATTTTGTTAGGGGGATTAGATTAGGTGTAATTAGTTTAAAAATCTTGTAATTTGTTTATTATTTTCTGTAATTTAGTGTTAGTTTTTTTTTTAATTTAATTTAATTGTATTTAATTGTATTTAATTTAGGGAAATAATTTAATTGTAGTGTAGTGTTAGGTGTAATTGTAACTTAGGTTAGGTTTTATTTTACAGGTACTTTTGTATTTATTTTAGATAGGTAGTTATTAAATAGTTAATAACTATTTAATAACTATTGTACCTAGTTAAAATAAATACAAACTTGCCTGTAAAATAAAAATAAACCCTAAGCTAGATACAATGTAACTATTAGTTATATTGTAGCTAGCTTAGGGTTTATTTTATAGGTAAGTATTTAGTTTTAAATAGGAATAATTTAGTTAATTATAGTCATTTTATTTATATTTATTTTAATTATATTTAAGTTAGGGGGTGTTAGGGTTAGACTTAGGTTTAGGGGTTAATAACTTTAATATAGTGGCAGCGACGTTGGGGGCGGCAAATTAGGGGTTAATAAATGTAGGTATGTGGCGTTGATGTTAGGGACAGCAGATTAGGGGTTAATAATGTTTAACTAATGTTTGCGATGCGGGAGTGCGGCGGTTTAGGGGTTAATATATTTATTATAGTGGCGGCGATGTCCGGTTCAGCAGATTAGAGGTTAAAAATTTTATTTTAGTGTTTGCGATGTGGAGGGGCTTCAGTTTAGGGCTTAATAGGTAGTTTATGGGTGTTAGTGTACTTTTTAGCACTTTACTTAAGAGTTTTATGCTACGGTGTTGTAGTGTAAAACTCGAAACTACTGACTTTAAAATGCGGTACCAGTGTTGACAGGAGAGTGTCTACCGTTCACTTTTTGTCAGACTCGTAATACTGGCGCTATGCAAGTCCCATTGAAAAAATAGGATATGCAATTTAAGTAAGTGGATTTTTCCAAGTCTGGCCAAAAAAGTGAACGGTACACCTGTACCTTCAAGACTCGTAATACCAGCGGGCGAGCACAACTCGTAATCTTGCCGTTTGATTTTTATGTATAGAGAAATGTTTAACTATTATGAAGATAATGAAAATATTTCACATTACAATCTTATGCACATTAAACAATATCTCAGAGGGATTTTCAGTTAGATATTTGCATATAGATCTTGAGGTATCTAGACATATTCATATACATATCTCGCTATAAATAGATATATCTGTCCAAAAATCATCACATATATAGAGAAATATTTATTTAGAATTAAATAGAACATATTCCGTTTCGCAATATGAAATATTCGCTTTTTCATGTACACTTTTCGAGGAGAATACGTCATGGGCTTTGTGTAACAGATTAGGGTTTTTGTGGGTTTTTGTTCTATTTGTCTTCTCCATTGACTTTTATAGGGAATATGCGAGCGCGAAATAAGTTATTTCTCAAATTGTAATAGCTGCACAACCCCAAATGCGAAAGTCAGAATTCGTGCGGAGTTTTTGCAACTGATTTGCCGCGCAACTTGTATTCTTACCCTAAGTTTGGTAACCAAATAACATGTTAGGTTATGGTTTTTTTCTGCAGCATAAGCACATTGACAGACTATGTATAGCACTGCATACTTGTCCACTTTATTGTCCATGTATAGCACACATTACTTTCCATGTATACCACTTTGCACTTGACTTTACTACTGTCCATATATTAATATATTTATATATATATATATATATATATATATATATATATATATAAATACATATGTTACCCTATGTGGGCCCATGATACTGCCCATGTCTAGCACTAATTGCATGTTGACTGTGGAACCCAAGGTTCTCAATCCAGAATGCTGCCCACTAATAGCTCACTAAGCTCAAATGCCCAGAGGACCCAGACCATATAATATCACTTTGGGCATGTGTGCCTATTTTGTTGCCCATTATTAGAATCAAGGCTCCTTGTTTGTGTTTATGTGCACAATTGTGCTAAAATGTAACACCCTCTGTACAGGATTGTGCCATATATAATGCCCTGTGTGTCAGTTTGCCCAGTCCACTATGTTCAGCACCTAGTTTGTGTCAAGCATACTGCTCATGATTACCATTCTATATGTGGACAATTGAGTGTGAGTGGGTGGGCAATGCTCTAGGGAAAGCATCTGCTGTGTGTGGAGTGCCTCCAAGATACATGTTCATGTCCTCTTTTTATCGCAGAGCTATTTACATATGTATCCTTAACCAATATACAGGGAGTGCAGAATTATTAGGCAAATGAGTATTTTGACCACATCATCCTCTTTATGCATGTTGTCTTACTCCAAGCTGTATAGGCTCGAAAGCCTACTACCAATTAAGCATATTAGGTGATGTGCATCTCTGTAATGAGAAGGGGTGTGGTCTAATGACATCAACACCCTATATCAGGTGTGCATAATTATTAGGCAACTTCCTTTCCTTTGGCAAAATGGGTCAAAAGAAGGACTTGACAGGCTCAGAAAAGTCAAAAATAGTGAGATA